>NW_013675005.1:17355-22527 GCF_000517525.1 Limulus polyphemus | reverse complement strand
CGGGTATCCATGTCACCATAACTGATCCATGTGTCTCACTCTGAATCTGTTTGGGTTTACATGTAACAATGGATTCTCTCTATCTCTTCAACCATACATGTGTTGATCTATATGTTTCACTCTGAATCTGTTTGGGTTTACATGTAACAATGGATTCACTCTATTTCATCAACTGTACATGTGTTTGTTGTAACTTTATGTGTTCATCTGTAGCTGCTCAGCTGGATACTTTGGACAACCACAGGTGTTAGGAAGCTACTGCCAGTCTTGTAACTGCAGTGGAAATTCAAAAAGTTGTGATTCTATTACTGGAGAGTGTCACTCCTGCCTTAATAACACCTTTGGAACTGCTTGTGAACTTTGTGCTTCTGGATTTTATGGAGATGCTGTATTTAAGAAGGACTGTAAAAGTGAGTATATCTTGTTATTTGTTTACACAAACAGAAATGAATTTTTTATAAAAGTTTTGAAATTAAGTATTTTTTTATAATTGGAAAGCTGTTGTCAAACTGCCATTTCTTAGGGAATGAGTTTTTAAGAAAGTTGATACTACTCTGTTCTGATGATACGTGAACATAGGCAGGGCAGGGGGTGTGATCAGCAGGAGTGATTACACCCCTATCTTGTACCCATGTTTGCAAAAACTTATTTGAGTAGTGGACAAATGGATACAAGAAAAATGCACTATTTTTAGTAAAATTAACAATATTTTTCCAAGAGGGAAAGACCCCATGACCCCAGTATGTGTTTGCTACTCATTTCATTTTTCCTATAAAAGGAAAAACAATGCTTCTGTTATATGTTATTGAACTTAGAGTCAGATGTAACATTTGTATATATATATATATATACTGAATTATATCACAGTAATAGATAATATATATATTTTAATTTATGCCTGAATCCTAACTAGTTTGGGTTTGGGTGGTATTTTTGTAAACAAAGAATTTTTACATCTGGGTGGCTGGTCCATTTGGCAAACATATTCAGTGACAGGGATTCAATCTAAAGACCCTCAGATTGTGAGTTGAGCTTCCTAACCATCAGGCCATGCCAAGCCTAATAGATGATATGATTTTTATAATTATAAATTAATGATTAATTTTGTAGTGATTTTATGATCCTTGTGTGGTTATTATACATCAACAGATGACTCACCAGCTGTGATTTTAATCTTGATATATCAGCACACCTCTCTATGAACCTACGAAACCTATTAATGCCTATGTTTTGAAAGTGGTCCTGTTTTTTGTAAAAATTACCAATACAACTTGTGGTTCACATTGATTGAAGAAACATATGTGAAATTATTAAGTTTTCATTAATTATGTTAAGAAGGAGAAAGTTGTCTACTGTAACAAAATTGTGATAAGATATTAACTATTCTTTGACAAAGTATAAGAATCTTATATTGGTCCCATTAATTTTGTGAATGGTTCAAATTGTAAAACTGATTGTTTAACAAAGAAATTAGAAGAAAAACCTATACAAATTTATATTTTCTGGCTAATAAAAACCTGTAATTTCATCTGATTTATTAGCTAGTTTATTGTTAAAAACAGACTGGTGGGTCTGATCAACGAGTGATATCAATGTGTTATTTGTGATGTATCTTGTACACTTGAACCCAATTCCTTTAATTTTCACAGATAGTTCTAGATTTTATGTTTCCATTAGCGATCAGTGTCTTTGTGTCTGGAGAATTAAATGTAAATGATATGCTCAGTGTGACATTGTTGAATGTTACCATTTCCATGATGGTTTAGTTGTGGTTTAAGGATTCATCAGTATACACAGCTGTACAATTCTTGGTGTATTTTTGAGAGATGGAATATTAGTGTGATGTTTGAGTAAGTTGTACGATCTCTCGTGGACGTAATCGAATCAACCTTTTTTCTGATGTATGATAATTCCTAATGTCTGAAAATAGTGATTGATGAATTACTGTGGACAAAACTCATTGAGGTGTCATGGGTTGACCATTGAAAAATCCTAATCTAAAGCCCATCTGTGGGGCCAGGTACCTTTAATGTCCTAACAGTGTAAGAGAGCCTGGTATTGTGATTACTGAGGAATGGAATCTTCTAATGTCGACCACTGTCTGATCAAAAGTGCATCCTGTAGAAGTAGATTCACTCATTCAGCCTAACTGCCGTGTTGTTTCAGACAAGACAATCATAATTGTCTCCAATTTTCATTTCAGGATCCTCATGTTCCAAGGGTTTTAGCTAATGAGTAAAAGGTCATTCTGAATTGTATTCTTATTTCAGCTCTGTTGTTCATTTGGTGGAAGAACAATTTTAGTATAAAATACTTTAATTTTTTTTAGTAGTTTATACATATATATCTATACATGTGATCTTATTTTCCAACAGAATGCGAGTGTAACGAGTGTGGAACCGACAGGTGTGACCACAGAATAGGTGTTTGCCATTGTAAACCTAATGTAGTAGGAATGGCATGTGATGATTGTGATGTAAGTCATTCAAACTAGAATGTACTACTATTTTTTTAGGTTTTATAACTGAAAACTGCTTTTTCTAATGCTGTACTTTGCATTTAAAATAATAAGGTTTTGTTTTGTGAATGTTTTAGTGGAACAATAAATTACAGATTTTTTAGTTTTGTAACATTATAGTGTTAAGCTAAACCAGTGCTGGATTAAGCATGTGTGGGGGCCATAGCATTTCTAGAAGGCAGGGCCCCTATCTGCCAGAAAATGTTCTTTACTATCATTTTAATTTTTAAAACTTTATTATGACTGCTACAGTTTTATTGTATTTACTCATTTTCAAAGACGAGTGGAGAAATGCATTCTCTCTACAGCAATTAAAAAAAAACAAAATTCACTCTGGAGCTGCTCCACTCCCTTTTGCTCTGGGAGCACTCTGGGCTTTATTTATTTTTGATCAGGGCTCCAGAAGGAACTAGAAAAACTCATCTGCTCTTGAGCAATTAAAAAAGAAAAGGATTTACTCCAGAGCATAAAGGAGCCCTCCAGACTGTAGTGCTCCGAAGCCCTGGTAGATATGACACTAATGAATTTCTGTAGCATTTTGATTTTTTTTTTAACAGTCGTATTGAAAAATATTCATATTTTTCTTATTGGTGCAAGGCCCCTATTAGCACGGGGCCTGTAGCATTTGCTACTTATGCTAATGGGCTAATCTGGCAGTGGGCTAAACTACCTAACTTAATGTTACTGCTCATAAAGTTTTTCTATGCAATGAAAGTGTTCTTCATCTATCAACAGGAAGTCAATTGTTTGTTGTTTTTTGTAAGATACCATAGTATAATTACTCATATTATAGGTTGGTTTCTGGGGATTCAAGTCTTGTGTTGGGTGCCAAGGGTGCAACTGTGGACCAGCTTCGGAAGACAACAACTGTGATGTAGAGACGGGCCAGTGTAAATGTAGGCCTGGAACAACGGGTCTTACGTGTGACAGCTGCAAACCTGGATATTGGCAGTATTCTCCAGAAGGATGTGTTTGTATGTATCTATACAGTTCCATGCATTACTTTTTAAACTCTCATGTAAATATGTATATAGTAGGCACTTTCAGGATAAACTTGATCTCACAATAACTAGAGATTTAAGGACTTAGTATGTAGAAAAACAGGTGTAATGATTTGTTGTAGTGGAATAAGACAGAGATCTACAATAACTAGAGATTCAAGGACCTAGTATGTAGAAGGACAGATGTAATGATTTGTTGTAGTGGAATAAGACAGAGGTCTATGATAACTAGAGATTCAAGGACCTAGTATGTAGAAGGACAGGTGTAATGATTTGTTGTAGTGGAATAAGACAGAGGTCTACAATAACTAGAAATTCAAGGACCTAGTTTTTAGATGGATTGGTTTATAGATTTGTTGTTGTTGAAAGATTTAGTGTGAAGTTGGAGAAAACAGATGACTAGCTGATCATACCTATGTAGAGAATTATTACATTGTGATAAGTTTAAAGTAAATAAACTGTTTGTAAAGATGGCTCGTACAAACAGCGAGAGTATTAATTATAAGGCTACAAATAATGGCTCGTACGAACAGCGAGAGTATTAATTATAAGGCTACAAATAATGGCTCGTACGAACAGCAAGAGTATTTATTATAAGGCTACAAATAAAATGGTTGAAATTCAGCAACAAATCTTGGTTTCTTCAGAGCTGAAATGAAACTGTTTGAAAAACCACAATCACAATTCAATTTATTTCTATAAGTAACTAATTAGTAAGAAGAATTTAAGTTTAGTTATAAATACATTAAAAACACACACAAGACATATATGTTGACTTATAGTATTATGTTGTATCACTTATGGAAAGATTGTGTTACTTGATGTGTTCCTCAAATATACTGTATAGTGTTTACAAATCAATCATATTTTTGAAAAGTGAAACTGTATGATATATTTGATTTTAAACTTAGAAGATCAGTTAAACAAAGAAAAATTATTTTCTAAATATGAAATTGACTAACAGAAAATTTCAAGCCTGTTAATGAACCATTACTGGAATTATCTGTGTGCCAGTAGTAAGTTTGTCCAAGCTTTCGATTTGGACGATTAACGGTACTGATTATTCTTATTGTTTTCCAGCATGCAACTGTGTAGAAAAATATTCTTTACCTGGGGCAGTGTGTGACGTTGCTTCAGGAGAGTGTCAGTGTCTTCCTGGTGTTGTTGGTACGAATTGTCAAGGTTGTTTATACCGCTGGACTTTTATTGAGAATCAGGGATGCCAAGGTATATTAGATGTAATTTTATTATATTTATAAATACCTTCTTCTTGTTTCCTCTCCAAATTCTTTGGCTGAGACTTTTTTTAGAAAGATAGCATTAGCAAGTAAAAAAAAATAAAGAAAGAATTTATTAAAGATTTAATATCTCCATCATTATACTGAACGTTATAGAAAAATATATTTATTCTGTTATAAAAAAAACTGTAAAAATTAAAACAGTTTGGCAAAACTGCAAACTGCATTAGCAGCTCTTCTCTTTTGAAGATCTACTTTTTATTAGTTTTGAAGATCCAGTCTCAAGATGGGTGGCTTACAAATGTCCTCGTTGAGAGAACCATGCTGTCTTCAGTAGCATGCATTCCTGTTACAGTGTTGAAACCAAAATGTTACTTATAAAACAAGTATTATTGAGAGAACCATGCTGTCTTCA
>NW_013675005.1:9266-16355 GCF_000517525.1 Limulus polyphemus | reverse complement strand
GTTACTTATAAAACAAGTATCATAGAGAGAACCATGCTGTCTTCAGTAGCATGCATTCCTGTTACAGTGTTGAAACCAAAATGTTACTTATAAAACAAGTATCATAGAGAGAACCATGTTGTCTTCAGTAGCATGCATTCCTGTTACAGTGTTGAAACCAAAATGTTACTTATAAAACAAGTATCATAGAGAGAACCATGTTGTCTTCAGTAGCATGCATTCCTGTTGCAGTGTTGAAATTTAGATGCTATTTATAAAACAAGTATCATAGAGAGAACTGTGCTTTTGACAGTAGCATGCATTTCTGGTATAGTGTTAAAGCCTAAATGTTTTGTATCTCTAAAATAAGGCTTCAGTGAGGATTGATGTATATTACAATGCTTGTGCCTTTAAACTCTTATAGAATTTAAAAGATTTTATAAAAGTTAGATATTTGAGAAAGTGTATGATTTGTATTTGTAGAATGTGGTCCATGTGTTCATGCCCTGCTTGATGAGACTGATTATCTACAAAGTCTGATTGATCCAATAAGAGATGAAATGACTGACATATCAGCTAGCTACTTTGCATATCGTCGGCTACACAATGTGAACAAAACTGTTGATGATCTTAGGGTAAGTTTAAATTAGATTATATCACATTGATGAAAAAAAAGAGTTTACATTGATGAAGAAATTTGGCTTTCCCATTTTGTAGGCCTGGCATGGCCTAGTGGTTAAGATGCTCTGAAGGTCGTAGGTTTGAATCCCCTTTACTGAGCATGCTCGCCCTTCCAGCCACGGTGGTATTATAACATGACAGTGAGTCCCACTATTTGTTGATAAAAGAGTAGCCCATGAGTTGGCATTGAGTGGTGTTGACTAGCTGCCTTCTTTATAGTCTATCACTGCTAAATTAGAGATGACTAGTGCAGAGAGCCCTTATGTAGCTTTGAGCAAAATTCTAAACAAACAAACCCATTTTGTAATTCAAACTTCAGCCTTTGATTTTTTACTGTTTTTATATACTGGTTACAAAGTCTACCACTTAATAAAGACACACATCTTGCCTGCTAAGAAAATATTGGCCAATATCATGATGAGAGCTCAAATCTTGTGCAATTTATGTGAGTGTAAAACCTCTGAAGCATTGTTCATTACACACACAGCTCTAAAATGGTACAGAGAATTATTATTATAACGGCTTCTATCTCTGAGCAGTAGAATTTTTCAATATTCTAGATAAATACTTCTCTTGATTTGACAAGATTAAAAACCAGTGTATTTTCAATCATCCTAGAGAAATTAATTTTTATGAAAGAAATCGTTAAAATTATTTTTTTCAGTTTATTTCTCTCGTGACTTTCCACTGTTTCATAATTTCACTATTTTCCAGCTTAGTAGAATTTATGCAATGAGTTTTGGTGAAACTTTGATAAGACAAGAGGGTTGTGTTGCTTAAACATTTTGAAGTTATAAGAAAGAGATTTTAGTTATAACCACATGATATTTCCAGATAAACGTGTATAAGTTTATAAATGTTTTAATCCCACATAGGTATAATCAAATTACAATGTCGCCTTGCAGTTATAATGCTTACCTTATGTTTAAGAAGTAGAATTTCTTTCTTTGCTAGTTTATAAATGTTTTAATCCCACATAGGTATAATCAAATTACAATGTCACCTTGCAGTTATAATACTTACCTTATGTTTAAGAAGTAGAATTTCTTTCTTCGCTAGATGAAATTTAATTTTGAATTAACAACCAGCATATTCTTGATCATTCTTGACAATAATTTCAAGACAAAACCACTTTATTTATTTAAAAACTGAATACACCATTAAAACAGTGTTAATATTTCTCAATTTAAAAAAAAAAAAAATTTCTTAAACAAATGTGTTTGAAATTTTCCTACTAATTAACTGACGAGCACCAGAGCAAAAATGTAAAACAATTTAGTGGAGATTATTTGAAAGTATGTATGTATATATATATATATATATATATGTGCATTAAATTGTTGTAACTCTAAAGATACAACAAAACTATATCTTCTAGTTACTGTTTTGTTTTTCTTACGTAGGTTTAGTTCTTATTTATGTTGTTAGAAAACCTCTTCTGTTGCTGAATTTCTGGCACATATTGTTTTTCATAAAGTCTGAAATGGTTAACATGTCATTCTGTTATTTCTTGAAGAAAAAGTTCTATACCAGTTCTTATAACATTGCAGCCAGAGGTGAATGCTCTTATCTTTGATCCTACGGCTGTTGACTTGAGTCCGTTACACTACAACGTTAGGTCCGTTGAGGATCAAGCTCACCAGCTTAACAACAGTGTGAGTATTTAGATTTTTAGGAATAAAGCCAAAATGTTCACAAGTCAGACATTCATAACAATATTATTTTCATAGAAACAAACAAACAAACAAGCATCAAAAAATATATATCAAACCCATTCATTTGTCACCGATCTATACTGGTTTCAGGGAATTCCACCCTTCAAAAAATGTACTTTCTCATTTTCAGTTTTGTTAATTAAATGAATAAAAAACATTCATATGCTTGATTTGACTTGGGTGTTCCAAGATACTTGCAAGAATTGGTTTTATTTATTTAATATTTTGTATTATCTAACATTCATATGTTTGATTTAAAAGTATCTTGGAACACCCAAGACAAGAATACTGTTTTATTTATTTAATATTTTGTATTATCTAACATTCATATGCTTGATTTGACTTGGGTGTTCCAAGATACTTACAAGAATGCTGTTTTATTTATTTAATATAGTGGTTTTATCACTACGTTGGGGGTTTTGTTAAACCATCCCATATGAAATTACTTATTGAATTACATTATTGTTATTATTTGGTAATATATTTTAAGTTTTACTCATATATCATGTTTTAAATTTCAAGTAAACTTAAGTTCATTATACCAGTTTTTACTTCACCTTTTAATCTTGTGATAAGTTGTTGTTCAGATAATATTTTGCTCCTGTGTAAATTGAGTGCTCATCCTTTGTTTTTAACTCTAGCTTGTTATATTTTTTAACTTTTTATTTCATTTCTCTGTGAATTTGTTGTATCACTAACTTTATAAGTGTTTTAATTTATGAACTATTTAATACATTAATATATTACTCGTGTGCTTATTTATTGTTTAATTACTGTTTTTACACTTATTTTAAGCTGTTTTTATCTTGTATATATATGTTTTTATTACCATATTGTAAGGCTCATTTTTTACCAGTACATTAAAATGTTTTTCAGCTTTTACTTTAGATTGGAGTTTATGTATACAGAAGATTATTTTAATATGCAAGTCAGTAAGTCACATTACAACCACAGCCAATAGAAAGCCACAGTGGAACCACGTGTATTAGAAATATATTTGACATTGTTTGACTTTTTTTAGGTAATGTCATACCTTTAAAAAACTGGTTATTTTTGCATGTAACAGCCCTTTCTGGTACAAAACTCCAACTGTAAAGGTCTGTACTTAATGGCATTAGAAACAGAGAAATATGATCAACTTGGGGTGCCACGACCCTTGAGAAAGAGACTGCAACAAGTCACACCCCAGCTGTGATAAGCAAAGTTCAACATCTTGTAACAGTTAAGAGTTCAAAAATGTAAAAGTCAGTGGCAAAAGCTGCCCATACACCCCAGGCAACAGTACATAACATAATCAAGAAGAATGAATTGGGTATTCATGCTATGCTATACAAAGACATACAGGCTCCAAAATCGTTTTAATATAATACACTTAGTCTCTGTATAACCTGATTGCAAATTATTTATAATTCAAATATCTTTTTTTTTCAATTGTTACTTTTCGAGTATTTTTGAATCTGTATAATTATGTCATCATTAGGTTGGTGTAGTAAGTTATTTGAATACTGTTTAGGTTCTAGTTTAATATGGAATTTTTGGGTTATTATATTTCTATATAATGCTAAGTTATTTTACTATACTTCTAAGATCTTGTTTATTATCTCATTGTTTCATTCACATTTGACACAATTGTTTCATCCATATATATGATCTTGTTTATTACCTCATTGTTTTGTTCACATTCTACCCTCTACTATAAAGTGTTGTTTTATCCATATTTAAGATCTTGTTTATTACCTGATTGTTTTGTTCACATTCTACCCTCTACTGTAAAGTGTTGTTTTATCCATATTTAAGATCTTGTTTATTACCTGATTGTTTTGTTCACATTCTACCCTCTACTGTAAAGTGTTGTTTTATCGATATTTATTGTATCTTGTTTATTACCTGATTTACATCCTACCCTCTACTGTAAAGTGTTGTTTTATCCGTATTTAGGATCTTGTTTATTACCTGATTTACATCCTACCCTCTACTGTAAAGTGTTGTTTTATCCATATCTAGGATCTTGTTTATTACCTGATTTACATTCTACCCTCTACTATAAAGTGTTGTTTTATCCATATTTAGGATCTTGTTTATTACCTGATTTACATCCTTCCCTCTACTATAAAGTGTTGTTTTATCCATATTTAGGATCTTGTTTATTACCTGATTTACATTCTACCCTCTACTGTAAAGTGTTGTTTTATCCATATTTAGGATCTTGTTTATTACCTGATTTACATTCTACCCTCTACTTTAAAGTGTTGTAAATATGGATAAAAGGATCTTGTTTATTACCTGATTTACATCCTACCCTCTACTATAAAGTGTTGTTTTATCCACATTTAAGATCTTGTTTATTACCTGATTTACATCCTACCCTCTACTATAAAGTGTTGTTTTATCCACATTTAAGATCTTGTTTATTACATTATTGCTAGTTTTTGGTTTTCCTGCTGGTCAGTAAGCTAGTTTTTTCCTATTTGTTCATTGTTACACAGGCTGACAAAGGAGTGAAAGAAGCTGAAGAAGTGAGTATGAATGCAGACAAGACGAGAGAAGAAGCTCTGGAAGTAGAAAAACTTATTCAAGATGCTGTTAAAAAAGCAAGAGGTCAGTTTATGGATGATTCAAACTTTTTATAGCTCTGGTTTTAAAACTTTAAATTTGAAGCCAAAAGTCTATAAAAAAGGGGAAAATGTGCCCTATTTCAAGGGCTTTTTTCATCCCCTTCGTAAGTAAAAATCATAAAATGAAATAGGTCTTACACACCATTGGACAGTTTCCAGTTACCATGCCAGAAATCATGGTAATTGAGCCATCCAACTGTGCATGAGGAATGATAACACAGGCACACACACACTCTAACATAATAATAATTGTATAGTAAGATTTACTTAATTCACCATATTTATTGGTTGAACTGGATCCTCAGAAAAGACTTTTGTTTAATGTGAAACCTCGAGGAAATGTTACACTTGCAAAAAAATATTGTAAGTGATATTAGATTGCATTTTTTTCTTCTAAAGTTGTCACTTTTGCTATAGTTTCATATAAAAAATGTTATAAATCCTTTTGTCACATCTGTGTAACACAGAGCTTGTGAAATGTTATCTCACATGTTTAATAAATAATGTTCTTAAACACCTAGTTTGTTTTATGACAAGTATCCCATTCCAGGATACTGTTATCATAAGCATAAATTTTTGAAATACAATCAGACATGATTACTGTAAGGTATTTTATTGTATTTGAGTCTTGGCTGTTATAAGTAATTTATTATAGTTTTCAGAGACAGTTATCATAAGATCATTCTGTAATATGTTATTCTCATACAAATATGCTAAAGACTGTTCCTGAATAACTTCTAACTCATTTTTTATTATATTTTCTGACACAAGCATTCTTATCATTCCAGATACTGTTGGTGAATTAACAGCATTAGCTGAAGGACTGTTAGATACAGCAGGGCCTAACCTTGACAAATTAATTGCAAGGGCTGAGAGAATCCTCCAAGAGATCAAAGATCGAGACTTTATGTCACGGAAAAATGATACTGAAGATGAACTAGAACTTGCCGAGGAGTGTAGGTTTCTTTGAATTTTACAATTTTTATATAGCAGCATGGATTTAGAAACTTTTGTATAGTGGCAGTTTATCCTAATATACAAAAAATAAAATACCGAATTAAAAAATTTAATTATAACATTACTTGTTTTATACATCATTTTAGGTTGAAATATGATAGACATGTTCGATGACGAGGTACCCACTTTAAGACTAATAATGCTTGGAGATGGCTTGAATGGGTAATGAAGAAAAACTTTAATATAAGTTTAACATAACAGCAAATGTACAATGTTTTGACAAAGTTTTTCTTCATTATCCATTCAAATCATCTCCAAGCATGATAGACATGTATTTACAGAATATTTTCAGTTTATTAATGGTTAACTATAGGTAGAAAAAAATATACTAGTAATCATCTGTACATTTAGTGTTGGAACATGTCAAGAACTTCCAGAAACCTGCTATTCTGAACAAGGAGCGAGCTGAGGAGTTGGATGAACAACTGAATAAGTTAAATGAGCTGCTAGAAGAGTTGAGAAACCATAGTCGTGATGCTGAAGATGTTGCTCAAGAAACCCTAGAGTTAAATGAAGCAATCAGGCAGGCTAATGTGACTGTAAGTTTATAGATCAGTATCTCATTGTTTTTATGTAATTACAAGAAATGGTCAGCCCACTGTGACTGAGTTTTGTTGATGAAATGAATACTGTCGACTTCCCTGTTGTAGGATGATTGAGGGAATTGAACACACCATTCTGAATGCAAAGTTCTGTTGAGTTAAATGTTATAAGGTGAATTAAGAAGACCCTTATTACCATTATAACTGTTGATTTCCATGTTGTAAGGTGAATGAGGAAATTAAGTGGTTCAGTTCTTGAATTCCATGATGTTGTGAAGTGATTGAGGAAAATAAGTAAGCCATTTTAAATGTTGACTTCCAATTTGTTGTGAAGTGGTTGATAGAGTTAAGTAGACCATTCTAACTGTTGACTACCATGTTGTGAAGTGATTGAGGGAATTAAATAGACCATTCTAACTGTTGATTTTCATGTTGTGAAGTGATTGAGGGAATTAAATAGACCATTCTAACTGTTGATTTTCATGTTGTGAAGTGATTGAGGGAATTAAATAAGCCATTCTAACTGTTGATATCCATTTT
>NW_013675005.1:7766-8425 GCF_000517525.1 Limulus polyphemus | reverse complement strand
GTACAGTTTTATTACAACTGCTCGGTACAGTTTTATTACAACTGCTCGGTACAGTTTTATTACAACTGCTCGGTACAGTTTTATCACAACTGCTCGGTATAGTTTTATTACAACTGCTCAGTACAGTTTTATCACAACTGCTCGGTATAGTTTTATCACAACTGCTCGGTATAGTTTTATCACAACTGCTCGGTATAGTTTTATCATAACTGCTCAGTAGAGTTTTATCACAATTGCTCAGTAGAGTTTTATCACAACTGCTCAGCACAGTTTTATCACAACTGCTCAGTAGAGTTTTATCACAATTGCTCGGTACAGTTTTATTACAACTGCTCGGTATAGTTTTATCACAACTGCTCAGCACAGTTTTATCACAACTGCTCAGTAGAGTTTTATCACAACTGCTCAGCACAGTTTTATTACAATTGCTCAGCACAGTTTTATTACAACTGCTCAGTACAATTTTATCACAACTGCTCTGTATAGTTTTATCACAACTGCTCAGCACAGTTTTATCACAATTGCTCAGCACAGTTTTATTACAATTGCTCTGTACAGTTTTATCACAACTGCTCATTACAGTTTTATCACAACTGCTCGTTACAGTTTTATCACAACTGCTCGTTACAGTTTTATCACAACTGCTCGGTACAGTTTTA
>NW_013675005.1:2486-7498 GCF_000517525.1 Limulus polyphemus | reverse complement strand
CTTTCTGTATGAAAGTTATTTATTTATTTATAATGATATCTATCAGAGTTAATGTGCTTACGATAAGGAAGTTTATCCAGTTCTTTCTGTATAAAAGTTATTTATTTATAATGATATCTATCAGAGTTAATGTGCTTACGATAAGGAAGTTTATCCATTTCTTTCTGTATAAAAGTTATTTATTTATAATGATATCTATCAGAGTTAATGTGCTTACGATAAGGAAGTTTATCCAGTTTTTTCTGTATAAAACTTATTTATTTATAATGATATCTATCAGAGTTAATGTGCTTACGATAAGGAAGTTTATCTAGTTCTTTCTGTATGATGTCTAACTCTCGATCTGTCTTCCCATTCTGCTCTGCCACCATCTGAACTCCAGCTTTAGCCTGTTCTAGCTGAGGGTATAGTGCTGTCAAACATCCAAAATTATTTGTTTCAATATTACAAAAAATTCCATAGGAACATGAAAATACAATCCTTAGAGGTGCAATTACTGAAGTGTGTATTAATTAATATTAACTGTTGTCTATACAATGCTATCTTCTCTCTATAAATTTCCACTTTCTTAGGAATTGTTCTAAGAAATTACCTAACCCTAGTTTGTTCATCATATGACATAAAGTATATTATCTAGTTTCAATTCTGAATTATTTAAACTTACTTTGAGTAGAAGTTATTGACAATTTACAATGGTATCCAAACATTAAGGAACAAACAGTTTGTGAAATACTAATGATTCGTTCCTTATCTTTTTGACATTAGTATATCACTAATGTAATATGATTCACTATTCAAACTTACATCACTGTTTTAAGTAAATACGTAAAGTAACTGCATATTCTAACTAACTAGCTGATCAGTGCAAAAATATAATATTTAAATTATAACAATAAGAATATAATTAATCAATTGAAAACTATTTAATCTTAAGTACTGTTTTATCACAACTGCTCAGTACAGTTTTATCATACTGCTCAGTACAGTTTTATCACAACTGCTCAGTACAGTTTTATCATACTGCTCAGTACAGTTTTATTACAAATCTATTGTTGTAGGGTATAATTGCTGCTATTAACCAACTGGCAGCTGGGACGAACAAGACACTAGATGAAGCTAAAGAGTTGCTTGAAGCTGCAAAGAAAGCTTTAGAAGATGCAGAAACTGCTTTTAGTGTAAGTTTTTGAAATTTTCTTATTTATACTAACATCTACTTCTATGAACTTGATATTTAGTATGTTTAATAAAATATTGAACTGATTTTAATCTGTTTGGCTTTATATTTTGTACGTGTAATGAAATATTGAAATGACTTCAATTCATATAAGTGTAACTTGGACTTAACATTTAATACGTGTGGTCAGATATTGAACTGCTTTTAATCAGTAATAGAGTTATTCATTTTTAGTGTCAGTGTATATTAGGGGATACACATATTACATTAAGTTTCTATGTGAACATAATTATGGAAGAAATTTTAATTTACACCTCAGAAATTAGATTTGGACTCCTCAAGGCTAGCCAGAGCCATTGATGAGCTCAAGGAAAAACTGAACGGACAAGAAGAGGAACTTGATGAAGTACGCCCTCTTGTGGATGAAGCTAAGAAACATGCAAGTGACCTGATGGAACAAGCTGCTTTGTTAGATAGGTATGAGTTTAAGCCAAACAAACTGAAATATGTTGCCTAAAATAGTAAAAGATAAATAGTTCAGTGTCAACCAAATCAGGATATCATCCAAGTTACATTAAGGATTAGATAACATTCATAGTAGTTTTCATAATAGTTAATTGTAAAGCTCAAATGATTAGATTGAAGTAAAAAAGATAGGGTTAGGCTCAAGTATAACTTAGATTGAGAAATCATAATGTAAAATGATCATTCCATTTCAGATCAGTCTGGCTAATATCATTGTATAATTATGTAAACATTTTAATATTATGATCCAAAAATGATTGAGATTGAGCCAAAATTTTAGTTACAATCAGATTATTTAACTTTTAAGCTGGAAATCTGAGTAATTACTTAAAATAGGTACTTGTTAAGTTAAAACCTTACTGTCGTTCAGAATAGTTAATGGTTAAGATAAACCTTTAAAATCTATCAATCAGAGTAATCGATAGAACTTTGCCGACATTCAAGGTGATTAAAAGCTAGGACCATAAACAGATTACAAAATGGATAGTATGCCATTAAGACTAAGGATCTTTGGTTACAGACTGCAAATGTAACATGATATAGAATGTAAATGGAGTGTAAGTTAGGACTATAAACAGATTACAAAATGGATAGTGTGTCATTAAGACTAAGGATTAGCAGTTACAAACTGCAAACGTAACATTATATAGAATGTAAAGTGAATGTAAGTTAGGACTATAAACAGATTACAAAATGGATAGTATGTCATTAAGACTAAGGATCATCAGTTACAGACTGCAAATGCAACATGATAAAGAATGTAAGTTAGGACCATAAAAGGATTACAAAATGGATAGTATGTCATTAAGACTAAGGATCATCAGTTACAAACTGCAAATGTAACATGATATAGAATGTAAATGGAGTGTAAGTTAGAACTATAAACAGATTACAAAATGGATGGTATGTCATTAAGACTAAGGATCATCAGTTACAAACTGCAAATGTAACATGATATATAATGTAAAGTGAATGTAAGTTAGACTATAAACAGATTACAAAATGGATAGTATGTCATTAAGACTAAGGATCATCAGTTACAAACTGCAAATGTAACATGATATAGAATGTAAAGTGAATGTAAGTTAGGACTATAAACAGATTACAAAATGGATAGTATGTCATTAAGACTAAGGATCATCAGTTACAAACTGCAAATGTAACATGGTATATAATGTAAAGTGAATGTAAGTTAAGACCATAAAAGGATTACAAAATGGATAGTATGTCATTAAGACTAAAGATCATCAGCTACAGACTCCAAACATAACTTGATATAGAATTTAAACAGAAAACTAAAATACACTGATTACCAATGAACTTCTCTTGTCTCTGTTAGTCTGCTGGCAGATACACGTGATAGTGCCGATGGTGCCGTGAAAGCCGCTACAGCATACGGTAACATTGTAGATGCCATTGATGATGCTCTTAAAGCAGCACAGGCAGCTGTGGAAGCTGCCAATCAAGCAGCAGAATTGGTAAGTCAAGACTGCTAGAAATGTTGATTAATATAGTTTCCCACAACATAATTGTTAGCCATAGTGACTTGTCCTACTTATACTTAGAATAAGGCTTTGTATGTTGTTATTTTTTCTGATTTATGTTTGTTTGTATAAATTATACACTTATTAAAAGGTCGTACTCATTCCTTATATCGCAGGAGCATAGGCCTATTGAGCTGTGCAGAGGGAAGGGGTCATAAAAAAGATTGATACCCTATAACGCAAGGCTTTTATGAATATTATTTTGGCTGTGACCATTTTATATATAATTGGTATTTAGTATTGAGTACACTAATTTATAAAAAATATAATAAATAAATCACAATATTAAAATTGTTGTTACAAATTTGTAGATACTGATCTCAATTATACTCGCTTATAAAATAGTGAAAATGTTAAGGGTGTTTATTTGTCATAGATTCATATCTGTAAGTTTTATTTAATGCAAACTGCTTTTTATTGAGAATGCATATCATATAACAAATAAACTGTATATGTAAGAGTAACTGTGTGGAATGCATATAAAAGATTGTTGAAGTAAGAACCAATATAAACTTCTTGGTGTATGAAAAAAATAATTCATGAGGGTTACAGCTCGTAAGCATAGGCTATATTTCTGGCGGAACTCTAATCTCCAGCAGAGGAGTCCATTGGGACCACCAAACCCTTCCAGCCTACAACCTTGTATCAGCTTGATAAATGACTGAAAAGTAACCAATTTTCATAAATCTGTACAGTATCTTTAAACAAAAGTCTGATTTATAAGCTTGACCTCGTGAAAGATATTGTTTAAATGAAATACTTGGGCTTATTAAACTGAGAGAACCAATGCAAGTTTGTGAATATAGAATTATAAAATAGCAAAAATGATGTATCTGTAGTAGTTTTCTAATATGTCAGAACATAAATAGTTTATTAATATTTGCTGTAGTCTGATGGAATGGCAGGAAGAGCTGAAGGTTCTAAAAACAGAAGTATTGAGTTACTAGAGGAAGCTCAGAAACTCCAGAAGAAAGTTGAAGATGGTAAACTTTTTTTAAAAAAAACTAATTAATTGTTATAATCTATTTTATCACAACTGCTCAGTACAGTTTTATCACAACTGCTCAGTACAGTTTTATCACAACTGCTCAGAAAAGTTGCACAGTAAATATTAAACATGTAGGTGAGATTGAAAAGATGAATTAAAATAAATTTTTATCAGTAATTTACCCATGTTTTCATCTAAATTACAAGATTTGGCAATGTTTTGTTACAATTTAAGAACTGCTTTAATAATAATATCATGAAATACAAACAATGTTTACCTCTGACCAGGCAGCTGTGATTGTTCTTTGATTTTTATAAGACATGCAAGGAAAGCTAGAAGGTAGCTGCCATTACCAAATACATTGTAAAATTATGAAGTGGTGAATCAATTGATGAGTCACAACTGCTCAGCACAGTTTTATTACAACTGCTCAGTAGAGTTTTATCACAACTGCTCAGCACAGTTTTATTACAACTGCTAGTTACAGTTTTATCACAACTGCTCAGCACAGTTTTATTACAACTGCTCAGCACAGTTTTATCACAACTGCTCAGTAGAGTTTTATCACAACTGCTCAGTAGAGTTTTATCACAACTGCTCAGTACAGAGTAAATATTAAACATGTAGGTAAGATTGAAAGATGAGTTGAAAAGTTGCACTAAATATTAAACATGTAGGTGAGATTGAAAAGATGAGTTGAAAAGTTGCACAGTAAATATTAAACATGTAGGTAAGATTGAAAAGATGAGTTCTGTGCAACTTTTCAACTCATCTTTACAAT
>NW_013675005.1:0-1733 GCF_000517525.1 Limulus polyphemus | reverse complement strand
ATACAGAAAGAACTGGATAAACTTCCTTATCGTAAGCACATTAACTCTAATAGACATCATTATAAATAAATAACTTTCATACAGAAAGAACTGGATAAACTTCCTTATCGTAAGCACATTAACTCTGATAGATATCATTATAAATAAATAAATAACTTTCATACAGAAAGAACTAGATAAACTTCCTTATCGTAAGCATATTAACTCTGATAGATATCATTATAAATAAATAAATAACTTTCATACAGAAAGAACTAGATAAACTTCCTTATCGTAAGCATATTAACTCTGATAGATATCATTATAAATAAATAACTTTGTAGCTTTTTGAGTATATCCATTATTTAAAACATGTTTGGATCTACAGATTGTATTGTCTTTTGTCACTAGACAATAATTGTGAGTACAGACTCATTATACTGTAAATCTTATGTAAATAAACAATGATCCTGTTTATATGTAGAATATCACTAAACACATTATTATACTGTAAATCTTATGTAAATAAATGATCCTGTTTATGTGTAGAATATCACTAAACACATTATTATACTGTAAATCTTATGTAAATAAATGATCCTGTTTATATGTAGAATATCACTAAACACATTACTATACTGTACATCTTATGTAAATAAACAATGATCCTTATTATATGTAGAATATCACTAAACACATTACTATACTGTACATCTTATGTAAATAAACAATGATCCTTATTATATGTAAAATATCACTAAACACATTATTATACTGTACATCTTATGTAAATAAACAATGATCCTTATTATATGTAAAATATCACTAAACACATTATTATACTGTACATCTTATGTAAATAAACAATGATCCTGTTTGTATGTAAAATATCACTAAACACATTATTATACTGTACATCTTATGTAAATCATTGTTTATGTTTGATTTCTTGCTAAATAGATGGTTATACTGAGTAAAGGATCTTTTATAGGATCTCTGGAAATTATTGCACAGGAAGCAGCTAATAATTCCCTGGCTGCTGAAGCAAAGGCTAAAGGAGCTCTAGACCGTGTCCAAGACATCACTGAGAAGCTACCGGAGGATGAAAAGCGAGCTA
Source organism: Limulus polyphemus (assembly GCF_000517525.1). Lineage (NCBI taxonomy): Eukaryota > Metazoa > Arthropoda > Merostomata > Xiphosura > Limulidae > Limulus > Limulus polyphemus. The sequence goes on along the minus strand of NW_013675005.1, from coordinate 637 downwards.
ACCAAGTACCTCAGGACTACGAAGATGCCAAACATGCTTTAGAAGCAGCCGATAATTATGGTGTGTTTTCATCTTAAAGATTGAGCTGTTACTTAATATTTTGTATATTATGTACTTAGAATTTAAAATAAGATGTGTGAATTAGATTTTAGTGTATAATATATGTTTGAGTAGTTCCTGTTGTTCATTAAAGGATAATGTAGTTTCTAAATCGTCTTGTCATCTAATCATTGTTTATGTAGTTTCTCAACATTCTTGTCATCTAATCATTGTTTATATAGTTTCTCAACATTCTTGTCATCTAATCATTGTTTATGTAGTTTCTCAACATTCTTGTCATCTAATCAGTGGTTACATAGTGTCTGAACATTCTTGTCATCTAATCATTATTTATATAGTTTCTCAACATTCTTGTCATCTAATCAGTGGTTACATAGTATGAACATTCTTGTCATCTAATCATTGTTTATATAGTTTCTCAACATTCTCGTCATCTAATCAGTGGTTACATAGTGTGAACATTCTTGTCATCTAATCATTGTTTATATAGTTTCTCAACATTCTCGTCATCTAATCAGTGGTTACATAGTGTGAACATTCTTGTCATCTAATCATTGTTTATATAGTTTCTCAACAT
>NW_013675004.1:18152-25021 GCF_000517525.1 Limulus polyphemus | reverse complement strand
TTGGTAACATTACAAGATAATCTTGAAACCTGAACCATCTAGTCTCAATTTCAGCTTTTCATCATTTGGTAACATTACAAGATAATCTTGAAACCTGAACCATCTAGTCTCAATTTCAGCTTTTCATCATTTGATAACATTACAAAATCCATATCATTTTGTGTCAATTGCAGCTTGACCAGTCGGAGAGGGTGTTCAATCTGTGGGGAGCGGGATCAAATTCTGTCTTTTTTTTTTTAGCTATGAGGACATGATAATGTGATGGTTAATCACACTGTTGGTGGAAGGTGGCCCTAAGACCTAGAGTGTGCGGCGGGTGGTATTGACAAGCTGCCTTACTTCTGGTTTATTGCATCAAAATTAGGGACAGTTAAAGCGGGTCACCCCAAGTAACTTTGGGTACAATTTGACAAAAATTGTCTTTTTTTTAACCTTTTTTCCTAGCTTATTCTCCTGTAAACATGAGTCAATTTGAGAAAAATATATTATTACCCGAGGAGCCATTTCTACATTTTTTACTGTGATATCTCTTAAATCATATTACATTTTATATTGATGAACCAGTGTCTTATGTAAAGGCATTTAAAAAAACTGCATGTGTTAGACGTATGGGAGAAGTCCGTGCACCTGAACTGGATGTGTTAGACGTATAGGAGAAGTCCGTGCACCTGAACTTGGTACTATTTATAAATTGCATGTGTTACACGTATGGGAGAAGTCCGTGCACCCGAACTGCATGTGTTACACATATTGGAGAAGACCGTGCACCCGAACTTAGTACCTTTTATCATTTTCTGACAATATTTGTAGTTTAATGAAAAGCTTCAATGCTAATAATTTCGTCTGTCTCCCGTTTGAGCCCGGCATGGCCAGGTGTTTAGGGTGCTCGACTCGCAATATGAGGGTCGCGGCTTCGAATCCCCGTCACACCAAATATGCTCGCCCCTTTCAGCCGTGGGGGGTGTTATAATGTGATGGTCAATCCCACTATTCGTTGGTAAAAGAGTACCCCAAGAGTTGGCGGTGGGTGGTGATGACTAGCTGCCTTCCCTCTAGTCTTACATTGCTAAATTAGGGACGGCTAGCGCAGATAGCACTCGTGTAACTTTGCGCGAAATTCAAACCAAACTCCCGTTTGAAAAGCTGAGCACGCAGGCAAAGCTCAACATTCACTTTTGAAATGACGGGAGAACAGGTATGAATATAATGTTGATGCCAACTTTTATTTCGCAAGTAGGATATTCTACAGTAAATTGTTAGGAATTAAACATACTATCATTCACATTTCAAAATATGACGTAACTTAAAGAATAAAAATGTAGATTTACCTTATGTTATTGTTGAGCGGCTCTTAGCATGACTGAAATGCTCAACAATTACTTTTCACAGTGGGGTGTATAAGTAGGTCAAAGCTTTGGGTCTGAGTGAAACCAAAAGTGCAACACAACCTTTTTAAAGTCCATGAAATAATTTAAATTGTTAGATTAACTTAAACTTTTGCTGTCACTGGGGACGGCTACTTTTGCTAGGTTTACGTAAACTTTTCCTTTACTGGGGACGGGTACTTTTGCTAGATTAGCTTAAACTTTTCCCGTCACTGGGGACGGGTACTTTTGCTTGTTTTTTTATATGAAATTAAGCTAAGGAAGAGGGTTATTGTACACCGTTATTATTATATAGAAGGAAACAGATAATCTGGTATTTGTTTTTTTAAATGGTATAGTACATGACAAAGTTTGAATGTATAAATTTCACTTTATAGAAACATCTAAATGGTCCGTATTTTTCAACTGTTTTAATGTATCATTAAAACTAAAATTGGTTAGTGTGCTTTTAAATTTAGTTTTTATAGCAAAATAACTTCGCCTCTTGCCTTGGTTTAACTGTTCTTCAGTAAGACTGTAAAAATTATTGTTACACCTCTAGTCATTACTTAATTTTCCGTAACTTCGTTCCGACGAAACTTTAGCGACACAAGTTCTTTCTTTATAAAACTGGTTTATTCTTTCCGAATACAACTTTACGATACACTTAATTTCAACAATCGCGCTAAAACAAACGCTATAACAACGAACGTTAACTTCAACAATACTCTCTGACTGCGGATCAATTACTCACTACCTACACATTGTCCCGTCACGTTGTGACCATCTTATATATAACAGACTACCCCCAATCCAGTAATCTCCCGAAGGTTCGAGAAAGAAGTGGCGTGATACTAGTCACGTGACCTCGCTGACGCAACATTATTTTTAGAAACCGAAAACAGGTGGCAAAAGAAAAAAAACACAACAAAAACGTTACCTGATCTGTACAAGTAATTAGTTTATTATAAGTATATTATTTTAAAGATGAGTCAACATGTGTATGTGTGTTAGCATCCATCACCCAAAGAGTTGGCTGGTTCGATTACCGTAATGTCAGGTATGATAATTGGAAACGGTGTACAAGTGCTATTTTCTTTTAGGATTTTTGTCTGGGAAGGGCGATTAAAAAGTCCCTAGAATGGGGCACATTTCCATGTTTTTTATAAGCTTTTGACTTTGAATTTAAAGACACGAGTACTTAATCAATTAAATAAGTCAATTATTACCTTCAGAGTGCGCAATTAACATCTAATGTCGTCATTGGGGGCGTAAAAAGAAAGGGAAAAATTTTGTTTCCCCAGCGGGTACCCTACTTAAAGCACATTTTTCGAACAGAAAACAGACAGTATTTGAAAAGGCTTTCCTTCAGTGAAGGTAATATTTTAAGTAGGTTATTTTCCCTTTTTTGTTAACTAGTTAAGTCGGCGTACGAAAGGAGGTTACAGGGAATGTAGGCATGTGTTTCATATGTAAAATATGAACAAATTCTTGGTTTAAATTCAAAGGAAGAGGTTAATCTAACTCCACGTTTAAAACAGTATTTATTACGGTTTTCAGTTGAATGAAGGGAAACACACTAGTGAATCGTTCTAAACATGTGTTTATTATTCGTAATAAACAGTGTTAGGTTTAAAACTCCAGTTCAGTCAAAACTACTAGGCTTGACAATGAAATGAAGGAAAGCCGGGATTCGAATAAATATGAAAAAATGTTTTAAAATTTCGTGATAGTAAATATATTTCAAAGATCACCGCAGCCTGTAATGTGGTAACGCAAACAAACCATTTCTGATATGGTAATTTCTGTTTGGTGCTCTGAGCCTCAAGTGGTATTTCCGGTATTACTCTCTACGTCAAAGCTGTCACGTGACGTTATCAGAGTCGAGTCCAAACACGTGGGAAATTTAGACTGGTGAGTGAACGTTTTGTTACGCGTTGGTAAGTTGTCAGGTGTGTAACAAAAGAACTAGTGGAGAGAGACAGAGAGATAAAGTTGGTTGGCGGTTAGATACTGTTGGGTTTTCAGTAACATTTCCGTTAACGATATTCGGATTCAGTATTGACGAATGATACCAAGCTAGAATTGAGTTGTTTTTTTAAGGGCACAAGACAAGATAACAGAGATGTGGAGAGACGAACCAGACCTGCGTTCAGCTTCTGAAGTATGTGTTTTATAATTATATCTCTAAAACTAAAAAGAAAAAAAACGTTCCTTAAAAAATAACCTAAAGGCTAAAGTTAAGGAATTCTTTGATGACTGAAAGAATAAAGTTAGTCTTTTCAAACACTCTGTATTGCAATAAGAGTAGCACCACCTGTAATTAAGACGCTTGATAAACACAGATATCAACTAAAATTTATCTTATCCAAGATCGCCCCCCAGTGGCACAGCGGTGCGGACTTACAACGCTAGAATCCGGGTTTCGATACTCGTGGTGGGCAGAGCACAGATATCCCATTGTGTAGCTTAATTACAAACAAACTTACCCAAGATCACTAAACCGGTTATATTTATATGGAGGACGATAGAGGTGTGCATATAAGACGAAGTTAGGCTTAAGATTAAAAAACAATCGAAAACATAAAATGGAAAAAAACTTGTACCAGAAAAATGGATAATGCGAAATAGATGTATTCGTATTAGCCCTTTTATCCGATACAAGTTATTTCCATTTTTTAATTATTTTCCAACACAAAAATAGGGAGTTCGGCTGAACCTCCCCTGCGTATAAAGAATATTAATTAAGACATATTGACCGAATATTAGTGACGCCACCTGGTGTATATATATATATTATGGGGTATTTATATGAACTGGGCTATGTGCTCTAGCCGCTTCTTATTTAAGTAATAAGGTTATATGGAAGGCAGCTAGTAAAAATCACCCATCTTTATCAACGAATATTGGGATTGACCTTCACATTATAACACCACTATGACTAAAAGGGGCGAGGAGTTCGTTAAGGGGTTACGACTCTGGCCTCTTATATGAACCGAGATCCAAACTATTATGGAAGATAACACATTTAACTGCTTCATAAGCTCTTTCCAATTTGTGTTTAACAAAACTCGTATTCGCCCTGCGTTTAGAAATACTGCACGTATTTACAGTTTGCGATGATCTCCGAAAAATAAAATACCGTTACTTTACTGGAACAAAATTTTTAGCACACTTTTTACTCTTGCAAGACCCGTTACTTGACCCACCGTTGATTATAGTGTATATCTAACAGCTTCCGACACCCAGTCCCAGTAAGGCTTGTTATTTGAACTGAACACGCGTACCGGCGTAATATCATCCTACAGAAAAAAATAAGTATCTTAAGCCTAAAAATTATCTAAAACACCGCTGTGGTACGGCGCTTATGTAGTTGTAACGCAGCTTCTTATGGTATTTAACATTTTCTAAATAGTCTACATTCTTCTGATAAAGCATTGGCATTTTTTTTGGCTTGAAATAGTCACATGTAGTGGCTTCCGTTGACACTTTGTAATTGGAAGTCTGAAGCCGTATTGCTACTGTCGGGTTTTGTAGGTCGGATTCTTTACAGTAGGTGTCTGCGAGTTGTTGGCGATAAATTTCAAGAGTAAACAAACACCAGTTGTTTTAAAATAATAAAAACAAGTCAAACGTATATACAGATTTTCGTTACACTGTTGGTTCCCACAATTGTTTCTTTTTCGTCAAAGTCCACACAAGCTAGTTCAATTGCTTTAGAACACAACTGACAAGACGAATTACACAGGCCTGCGATGGTTTTATTGTTAACACAGGCCTGCTATAGTTTTATTGTCTTGAAATTTTTACACGTTCTACAGTAATTCCTGTACGCTGAATCCGAAAATGGTGTCCATTTTTTCCCATCACGTACAGATTTTTTTTCACCAAACGTCATATGTACGTTTACATAAGTGAATCATTTTCATTAAAATCGGATCACATTTTGTTATGCTTCAAATGTAGACAACCACTGGTTATAGATTATTATTTTCTGAAATTTGTAAAAATACAAACATTTTCAGAATGTGAACGGAAAATGAGCTCCAATATAACAAAGATCGAACCGTAAGTTCCCGCCTTTGAACGTTCACAATTAATCATAGTTAACAATACAGAATAATAATAATAATAACGATTTGATTCCGGCAGAAACTACTGAATAGTTTATTGCTTGCGAGTTTTACTGTCAAAATGACTTTGGGGAAGAGATCTGTCCAAAAAAAAAAAGACAACGTAATACGTAATCGTATGATATATTTTCACCGGAAGACTAACATGGTGTATTCTGAAGAGTCTAATAACAGTGAACGTTTTTAGTAATGGTGAATTCAGTGTTCTTTACAGCTGAGCTTTAAAACGAAGAAACCCATCCATAATAACCAGTGTATTCAATGAAATAATTAACGCTGGGGGAATAAGTGTCGTAGAAAATTAAATTATTGGTATTTCGCCAACTGTAGTTTGAATAGATCTGCCTGAAAGGAACCCGTGGTGTGTATCTGCGGTTCAGAAAACATCAATAACAATTTTGCTTTCAGGAGTTGTTTGATATGGTTGCTTGCTCTAAGAACGTTTTGCATCAACAATCGATCGTTACCCTTCTTTCGCTGTCTACATACTGTCATTGTTTAAGTTTAAGGAATGTCATGTACTGTCATTGTTTAAGCCTAAGGAATGTCATGTACTGTCATTGTTTAAGTCTAAGGAATGTATACACACTGTCATTGTTTAAGTCTAAGGAATGTATACACACTGTCATTGTTTAAGCCTAAGGAATGTATACACACTGTCATTGTTTAAGCCTAAGGAATGTATACATACTGTCATTGTTTAAGCCTAAGGAATGTATACATATTGTCATTGTTTAAGCCTAAGGAATGTCATATACTGTCATTGTTTAAGCCTAAGGAATGTATACACACTGTCATTGTTTAAGCCTAAGGAATGTATACATATTGTCATTGTTTAAGCCTAAGGAATGTCATATACTGTCATTGTTTAAGCCTAAGGAATGTATACATACTGTCATTGTTTAAGCCTAAGGAATGTATACATACTGTCATTGTTTAAGCCTAAGGAATGTCATATACTGTCATTGTTTAAGCCTAAGGAATGTATACATATTGTCATTGTTTAAGCCTAAGGAATGTATACATACTGTCATTGTTTAAGCCTAAGGAATGTATACATATTGTCATTGTTTAAGCCTAAGGAATGTCGTATACTGCTATTGTTTAAGCCTAAGGAATGTCATGTACTGTCATTTTTTAAGCCTAAGGAATGTCGTATACTGCTATTGTTTAAGTCTAAAGAAAGGTGGTTAGGGCGCTCGACTCGCAATCTGCGGGTCGCGGGGGCGTTATAATGTGACTAGCTGCCTTCCCTCTAGTCTTACACTGCTAAATTAGGGACGGCTAGCGCAGATAGCCCTCGTGTAGCTTTGCACGAAATTCAAAACAAACAAAGAAACATTTACAAATTAGATTTGTTTTACTTTAACTT
>NW_013675004.1:10031-17188 GCF_000517525.1 Limulus polyphemus | reverse complement strand
TTAGGGTGTTCTCTTGATTATTTTTATATTTTGTGTAGATACATACTCAATTAGGATAGCTCTCGTTAGATGATTCAAGGGTTACTGAGGTCACTTATTTGAAACATATATTGGCGTTGACTTACTTGAATAATGATAAGCCTTTGTGTACAGGTGTGAGTACACAAGAAAGGGACCATCAACAAAATTCAAATTTCATTTATTGTTTTACTTGATAAAGAAAACTTCTTAAGGCATGTTTATATTGAGTTTCTTTATTGTTGGCGGCTATGTTCCCTATATATATGACAGTACATAGAAGCAATTTTTCACCATTAAAATTATTATGGTTTGAACTAGTTATTCTAAGGGGAACGATATTTCCCCATTAAAATCATACATTTAACATAACTGTTATTTTTCTGTGCTTTTCATCTGAATATGTAAATTATTTTTGGTCACTCTCTTTTAAAAATTAAACGTTTTCCAAATAGTTTCAACATTGTCAGGAAGCTGCTGCCATCTCTTAATCACTTTCTTAACTACTTTATTTTTTCCAGTACATTATATATCTTATGCTGATTCACTCTGTAAAGAAATGTTGTTACTTTCTTTTGCAGTTGTACAATTTTATTATTGGCAAACAAGCAAGAGTCGTTTGACCTGGTTCACTAAACTCGGCTTCGTAAACAATAATTATAGGTCAAACACTATATCCACTCAATTTTCAACCAAACCGACAGACTCCAAATAAAGAAGGTGTATTCTTGATGATGATGACAAAACCTTGTCGAAACGTTGTATATTTGCTGTTGTGTTAAACTTATATTAAAGTTTTTCTTCATTACCCATTCAAGCCGTCTCCAGCCATTATTATTCTTGATATGTCCGTGAAGAGTCAGTGTATGGAGGTAGTTAAAAGTAATTATATAACTGCACTTACAAACTAAAGTAGCTCTGCACTTAAACAAAACGAAGTCTGTGATTAATATAATATTTGAATGATAATATAATCTTTTTATGCAAAAGATGGGCTGATTAATAACTTGAAAATCATTGCAAGATACGCATGTTATAAAAAAGAAAGGTTTAATTAAAAGTATGTCTATATCTTTCTTTCAGTTGGAAGCCGACGTGCTCCGACTGACCACGAAGCTGATGATGAGAGAACGAGAATTACGTCAGACTAAACTACAAATGACGTCACAGCTCGCTAAAACTCAACAACTGGCCGCTTTGTGGAAAACACGTGCAGAAAAGCAGGAAGTACAAACGTGTTTGATGCTAAAGGAAATGGATAAGGAAATGAGGGAAATTGTTTTTACAATTGTTTCGGTTTCAAACTGATCTTAAAAAAGAACAACACTGGATTGAGGAGTTGCTTGAAGAGAAAGACACAATTATCATGAAACAGAAGGTGGAACTGGTTCGATTAAAGCGCAATTTATGTAAGATTTTGAAAAACGAAAATAGGAAGACTGGCGGGAGTTCTCATCTAGAGACTCGCACAGCTCAAAATTCGTCTACAACAATCGTGAGGAATGGTAGAAACACTCAAAATAAGTCCACCAAAGAGGATCATTCATCCAAAAAATCTGTTTATCGTGAAATCGTAGTGAATTCAAAACAGAATAGCCGATTACGACAGTGTATTATTCACGATGTAACAAATGTGCTGGAAACAGAATATCCTCGTTCGGAGGTGCGCAACAACAATAATCAACTGTCTACAAACGAACGGACAATTAAAGATGGCGCAGAATTGAGAAAACGGCTTCTTTTCAAACTCACGATACATGTCCCAAACAGGAGTTCTAGTAAAGAAACAGAACAGAGCACGAGATTCAAAGAAAATGCAAGCTATAAGAATAAAGAGACTCTGTGTTTGACCAATGAATTGGTCAGTTGGAAGCAAAACAGACGTAATGAGTTTAACATTTTAAAAGGTCATAATGCTTTATCTACGAAAGGAATCGAGATCTTATCAACGCATTCTATGCAACTTTAATAACCTAAATAGTCTGTATGTTAATATGCACATGACATTACTGCACGTAAAATTGTAATAATATAGAATGTGTAAAATGACACCTGTAGAAATAGGCTTACTGATTATGTTCGAATTACGATTGTCGTATTTATAACTTATTTGTGTTTATGTGAAATGTTACTAAAATATGTATACAACGAGCCATGTCTTTTTAAGTTCGAATGGATAACACCTTCACTGTTTCACTCCCCTAATAAAACACATAAAACGGCATATCCTCGTTCACAGGTATGCGAAAGATGAAGAAACAGGGGATCTCGATATCTTTGATGCTTGGGAAACGTTTCTTACTGTGCCTATTTTTGTCTTTGATTTCTTAAATCCCGATCCATTCTTTTCAAGTAATAGCGCCCCCCAGTGGAGCAGCGGCATGTCTGCGGACTTACAACGCTAAAAACCGGGCTTCGATACCCGTGGTGGGCAGAGCACAGATAGCCCATTGTGTAGCTTTGTGCTTAACTTCAAACAAGTAATAGCAGTTTCAACTGTAGGCGCCAAATATAACGTGTGACTGTTAATGCATTGATTGATAATTAGACGATTTTGTTTTTACAAACTGGATACACTGTCTTAATCCCACTCCCCTCCCGTCTTTATATGTCTGTACTCGTTTTGAACTTGTACGCTCGTGTCCCGCAGGTAACAGCTGTTGTTTTCCCTCACTACAAGTTCATTCAAGTTTAAAGAAGCCACTCGTTTAACCAATTCCACGAATCCCTGGTGTAGAATGGAAGAATTATATCTGGGAGACACACACGGTGGGTACGACGGGGTCAAAGTACTCCACTTACCCTGTTTAACATAACGCTCGCTTGAACTTCCTTCCCGGGCGTGGCTTTGCAGGCACGAGACGTCAAGCGTTTTAACTTGCATTTGGAGATGATATGATGATGGATAATTGTTCGTCAAAAACGCCATCTCAGTTTTATTACTACATTTCACTTTCCATCATCAATACTCTCGTATATGAAGAAAGAAGTAAAGGCAACAAACCAAACATAACAGACATTTGTTACATAGTTATTATTGTTATGCATATAAATATTTAAATTTGCATATAATTATGTAAATAAAGTAACAAATTGCATCACTTGTCCGAAGGAAAAAAAAAGTTTGTTTCTTTTCAATTTCGCACAAAGCCACACGAGGGATATCTGCACTACCCGTCCCTAATTTTTGAAGCGATAGGCCAAAGAGAATACAGCTAGTTAACACCACCCACCGCCAACTCTTGGGCTACTCTTTAGCAACGAATAGTGGGAGTGAATTTTACATTTTCAATGTTCAAAGGGCAAACATGTTCGGTGACAGGATTCGAACCTGCAAACTGCAAGTCGAGTATTCTAACCACCAGGCCTACAAATAATAATAGAAAAAAAAACACGTAATAAAGATGAATTATAATTATTGGCTGGTCAGTTATTGTGGGTTTAAAGATGTATATTAATAGAAGCATGGTACAAAAACTGTAACTTTTCAGAAAGTTCGATTTGGAAACAGCACTCAAAGGCATTGAGGATACTTAGTCTATCCAGAAATCATCCAAATCGCAATCCTTTCTTCCCCTTGTGTTTCGGTGGCAAAGTTGACAAATGATGCAACAAACATTCAAGGTTTATCTCTTTGGTAGGTACAACACAGTTTTGCGTTTAACAACAAACAAATCAATTCGCAATTCTAAAAACGGGTGAGGTCAGAATTTATAAAGTGTCCAGTGTTCGGGTGCTTTAACCGTCCCGAGCTCTACTACCAATCACCGTTAGCGGACAGTTCTGGACAAGGTATTTATCTCCTTAATGTTGAATGTATAAAATTCATAATATTTAGTTAGAATTCAGCCAGCTATTCTCCTTGTTAAAAAAAAGCCCAATGTCGGCCCTATTCCGAATAAATAAACATGTATTAATTATATATATATATGTGTGTGTGTGTGTGTGTTTATTTCAATATGAGATAACAGAGCACTTGTGAAGTTATACGTTTCACAATTCGACCACATGAAAGCATTACTGAAACACCAAATTAGATATTTACTAAGTAGTTGCTCCCCAGTGGCACAGCGGTATGCCTGCGGACTTGCATCGCTAGAAACCGGGATTTGATACCCGTGGTTGGCTAAGCACAGATAGCTTATTGTGTAGCTTTGTGCTTGCCTTAAAAAACAAACAAACAATACTAAGCAGTAAATTATGGAACCAATGACACTAATAAAGTAAAATATAAACAGATTCTTTTCAAAATGAGTTCCTTTCAACAACGGAGCAAACTGAAATGCCCTCTTCACCAAAAAAAAAGCATTACACGGAATTTTTAATACTGGTAGTGTCAATTACGAATGTTTTCACACCAACACCGCGGGAATAGTTTGTTTTTGAATTTCACGCAAAGCTACATGAGGGCTATCTGCGCTAGCCGTCCCTAATTTAGCAGTGTAAGACTAGAGGGAAGGCAGTTAGTTATCATCACCATCCACCGCCAAATCTTGGGCTACTCTTTTTACCGACGAATAGTGGGATTGAACCTCACGTTCCCACGGCTGAAAGTGCGAGCAAGTTTGGTGGGACGGGGATTCGAACCCACAAATTGCAAGTCGAGCTCCCTCACTCGGCCATCCGCGGGAATAACCGTAGGAATTCCAATATCTCTTTGTGTAGGTGTGCGCGTCTTTTTTTTTTAACTTATATTATAATGGGCGAACATCAATCGAGAAAGGTCAAGAAACTGGTACTTAAGGAGAAGGAGGGAGGAACAGGGTCAGTGACCAGAAGTAATGAATTTTGTTTTATTTTTTGATTTATATTTTTATTACTTTTTTAAATTTGTTAATCGTTTGATCAATGCGAAACGTAATACGTATATAAGTGTTCTTAGACTAAGCAAATATTAAATACCAAATATTAAAGGAGAAACGAGTCCTACAAACATGCGAAAGAAAATAGAAAAGTACCACTTTGCTATCGCCTCTTCAATGGCCCCCCGCTGGGACAGCGGTAAGTCTACGGATTTACAACGCTAAAATCAGGGGTTCGATTCCCCTCGGTGGATACGGCAGATGGTCTAATGTGGAACGTTCAGTGTTAAGCAATAGTACTAAGAGTTAATAATATATTACTCGTTATATTACTGGCTCAGCGGTAACACCGAGGGCTTATAATGCTAAAAATCTTATTTCGATACCCGCAGTGACCAGAGCACAGACAGCTCTTCGTGTAGATTTACTCATTATATTACTCCCCCAAGTGGCTTAGCGGTAACACTGAGGGCTTATAATGCCAATAATCTGGTTTCGATACCTGCAGTGGACAGAGCACAGACAGCTCTTCATGTAGCTTTACTCATTATATTACTCCCCCAAGTGGCTTAGCGGTAACACTGAGGGCTTATAATGCCAATAATCTGGTTTCGATACCTGCAGTGGACAGCTCTTTGCGTAGCTTTGTGATCAATAACAATATTATATTACTTTCCGTTACAACTTGTACCGTGTCAAGAATTATTTCATTTTAACTTACTTTATGCTGCATGATGGCAATAGAAAGATCCATCATGACCACAAACAAAACAATCTTTATCTTTACACTCTGCGGCACTGACATTTACATTAGTTACGCATCACACTATCCAAACGTATTTTTATTTCTCGGAACTTGGACCCGACGTCTGGTATTTCCAACTATGAAATGTGATATTTTGATCGTTATTTTCAATGTTAAACAAAACAGGAGAGAGTGAATAGGAAATACCTTTTTGTTTCGCTCCTTGTGGCTCAGCAGTAAGTCTGAAGGTTTATAATGCTAGAAATCGGGCTTAGATAGCCGTTGTGGGCAGAGCCCAGATAGTTTATTGTGTAATTTTGCGCTTAGCAACAAATAAACAAACAAACAAAAAAGAAACCAAATGAAAGTCTATTATGTTTGATGAATAGTACGATAAATAAATGAAAAACTACAACTTACATTAGGCTTAACATAACTGTAATCCAAGTAATTTTTTAAGACGTAACTCTTTATATTACTCCGTTCATGTTATTACAACCACGTGTTACGCTACTCCAATACTGGTGGCGCCATAATGTGTAACTTATCACTAATGTCTACGTTCATTATACACATTAATCATCAAACTAACCGCTAAGTGCCATAACAAAAAACCTCTAATCAACAACTAACTTAACAAAATTGTCATACCAAAAAAACCCTAATCGTTATACTATTGTCACATCATGCAATAAACGGTCACAATCGTATGTTACAAAAGTTATAAAACAGACGAAGAAAAAAGCTTGCCACAATAAATATAAAAAGTCTATTGTAAATTTAAACAAAATGTTTCTGAAAATTCAGAATTGAATAAAAGACAATGTGCTACCTGCATTGTGTCCACCGTAAGTATCGAACCCCAAATATCAGCGTTGTAAGTCTTCAAAACTCGCCGCTGAGTCACAAGATCGAGAGGAGAGACAAGAAGGCGATTTTACAAAGAAGTTAAAGGTACTAGATTTACGACAATTTTTAACAATATTACACACAAACAAACTTTGAAGTACGTAACTTGTTTCTACCTGTGAACTAGACATTCTATGATTACATCAGATTTTACCTTACTATTATAGGTATAAAGATATTCATGAGTAGTCAACATTTTTGTGAAACACCTTTACTTCTTACTGGTTTTTTTGTTATGAGTAGTCAACATTTTTGTGAAACACCTTTACTTCTTACTGTTTTTGTTTTGTTACGAGCAGTCAACATTTTTGTGAAACACCTTTACTTGTTACTGTTTACTACTACTGTTTTTTATTTAACATCAGAATTCCCCTGGCGCCTACATTTAATATCAACATAAAACTCACACATCAGTGATGTCGCACGTTAACACATTTAGGAAGTAGAAACACAAATATTTTTTCGAAAAACGTAACTTAATGATAAAGCAAAAAATACGAACGTGATAATAGTAAACATATATATATATAAAGTTTCGGAACCTTCATAATTTTATTAATTTAAACCTATTTTAATTTAATTATTTCATCTGTGTCATAATTTGTATATTCGAATTGTTTACTTCTTACGTATATCATATTTCTGTTGTAATTACAAATATTGTTTGTTTGTTTTGTGCCTCT
>NW_013675004.1:7212-9802 GCF_000517525.1 Limulus polyphemus | reverse complement strand
GTAGCCCAAGAGTTGGCGGTGATGACTAGCTGCCTTCCCTTTAGTCTTACATTGCTAAATTAGGGTCGGCTAGTGCAGATAGCCCTCGTGTAGCTTTGCGCGAAAATCCATAACAAACAAACAAACATCAGATTACTTGTGAGCTCAAGTCTTTGTTGGTTACATGTTTCCTAATAACGCATAAGTCACACAAAAACTACCAATATTTCAATGAATCCCACTAATTAGTGCTGGAGTTCCACTTTTACAATTATTCTATTACAAGTTACAGGTTTTACAGTCAGGAAAACTATTTGTAAAACACGTACAACGATTCGATCATTCTCAAGTACACAAGTTTTAACGGCAAAGAACGTTTTAATGTTTAAATCAACAATTGTGTACTCGAAAATCATCGCATCAGTGTGGGGTATCTGTCTTAGCCTTCTCTAACTCAGCAGCGATAGACGAGAGTCAACACCACCACCACCACCACCCCCAACTCTTGGGCCACTCTTTTACCAATGAATAGTGGGATTGACCAGCACTTTATAACGTTCCATTGTCGAGATTACGAGTAGAGCGCTCCGAACCGCTAGACCGTGTTGTATCTGTTTTTCAGAATAATTGTCTTTACTGTAAAAAGATGTGATGTGTAATCAAATAATATTATAATCAGTGAACAAACTCTAAACAAAAACTATAAAACAAGAACGATTATTTTAATTGGGAAGTTTGTTTGAATTTTCGCGCAAAGCTACACGAGGGCTATCTGCGCTAGCCGTCCCTAATATAGCAGTGTAAGACTAGAAGGAAGTCATCACCACCCACCGCTAGCTCTTGGGCTACTGTTTACCAACGAATAGTGGGATTGACCGTCACATTATAACACCCCACGGCTGAAAGGGCGAGCATGTTTGGTGTGACGGGGATTCGAACCCGCGACCCGCACATTGCGAGTCGAGCGCCCTAACCACCTGGCCATGCCGGTCCATAACTGGGAAGTACCCATTCAGATTGTCATATTGGTGACCTTCACAAAAGCAACACACCGGGAATAGGTAAATCATTTAATTTCAAGAAAATGTTTCTTTTAAGTCAACTCAGCAAAAGCTCTCTTGTTTAAACGGAAAATAGAACCAATGGTTTCAATTTTATAAGTACGTAAATTAAGATCAATTTCTGAGAAACAGCTCTCCTACTTATAGTTTAAGGTTGTTTCTTTGTAATTAAGCGCAAAGCTACACAATGGGCTATCTGTGCTCTGTTCACCACTGGTATCGAAATCTGGTTTCTAGCGTTGTAAGTCCGAAGTCATGCCCCTGTGACACTGGGGGGCTATAGTTTAAGAAAAGTAAGTTACATTATACATCTTTAAGAAATTAAAACAAGGGTTTAACTCTACCTTAGCGGAGATATTAAGGAAGATATACTTTATCCTACAAACTAATAATTGGTTTCCAATTATTTTTATAGACCGAGCGAAAACAAATCAAGAAAAATAGGAAACCAATTATTTTTATAGACCGGGCAAAAACAAATCAGGAAAAATAGGAAACCAATTATTTTTATAGACCGGGCGAAAACAAATCAAGAAAAATAGGAAACCAATTATTTTTATAGACCGGGCAAAAAAGTCATAAAAATTAGGAAACCAATTATTTTTTGTAAAACGGGCAAAAAAAATCAGGAAAATTAGGAAACCAATTATTTTTATAAACCGGGCGAAAAAAATCAGGAAAATTAGGAAACCAATTATTGTTATAGACCGGGCGAAAACAAATCAGGAAAAATAGGAAACCAATTATTTTTATAGACCGGGCGAAAAAAAAAATCAGAAAAATAGGAAACCAATTATTTTTATAAACCGGGCGAAAAAAATCAGGAAAATTAGGAAACCAATTATTGTTATAGACCGGGCAAAAAAAAAATCAGGAAAAAACAGAATTGGCTTTTCTTCTTTTATCTTTGAATTGTTCTACCTCATGAAATGGATGGCATCAAATAGTTTTTGTTACTGGAAAAAAATAATAGTCCCAATAATTTAAAAGTGCGTTTGGGCGTCACAAATAAACAGAAGATATAATAAATAGCTATTAATTTTCAGCTATTACTTGTTAATAACGTCCACTTAATCAGTCAGTCTGTCCATCCACCAATTTCTCCATCTGTATTGGTACCTCTTAGAAGCTCCCAGCAGCTTAGCGGTAAGGCTGGGGGGCTAATAACTCCGCAAAAAAAAACGCAGAGCTAACTCGTAGTATAACTTTGCGCTTAACAATGAACAAAAACACTCTTAAAAAATGATGGTAATGTTTATTAATTTACATAACCAAGAATTTTATTTATATTATATCTAATAAACTATTATTACGTTGGGTAAACTTAGTGGATGAAAGTCTTAGAAATAAAGAGGTTTTTTTTTTTTAACGAAACAGAAAACTTGATTGAATTATGCATTGTAAGATCTGAAACGGAGGTGTTTGATGGAAAATTTCATTCCTGGTCAACTCTGCGTCATCCGGGTTCTGTACGGACCATCGATTTTGGCGGTAACAAATATAATTATTATATTATTTTGGCACTTGTGTATAAAGTTAAAATCATAAAT
>NW_013675004.1:3808-6257 GCF_000517525.1 Limulus polyphemus | reverse complement strand
CAAACATGTATTAAAGGTTTATGAGATATAAACATACTGAAGCAATACAAATAACTTCGTAAAATTATATCATAGCAAATAAAAGTTATTTGTGAAGCTATATATATAGCCCCCCTTGAAGTAAGTGACGTAAGCAGCGTTGACAATTTATAACCAATGAATGTATGGCATGAATCATTATAAATGTAAAAAACAAAAGAGGAGAGAATATCAAGTGTTAGCAATGATAACTATACTTATCAATCTTCTGCCAATCAGAAACGCTGTTACACAACTATCTTAACACAGCCTTATATAAAAAGCTTTTTTAGCTAGTCTGTGGAGTAACGAATGAAATCCCTTTAAATGTGTTTAAAGAGATACAAACTGAAAAGCAGTTGGAAGGAATATTCCTGAACCTTAATATTTCATTGCCAAACGACGTCTTGGTGTAAAGACAAACTTAAGCTATTCTAAACGGGTAAGATGTCATTTTTCTAAGTAATCATGAATTGTTTCTAAAACAGTTACATTCACATTCCAACAATGTGTCTGTAAACTCGTATCATATTAGTTTTTCAGCCAAAGGTGTATTAGTCATCTTATGGCACGTGGAGCAACTTTACGTAAATTCTACAGACTTAAATGTTCAGTTGTTGTTTTAATTTGTTAAATATAGTGAAGATAAAACATTCCAAAGCCTGAACGTTTCAGTTGTGTCTTTAGTTTAATAATTTAGTGAGGTTGAAGATAAACCAAATTCCAAAGCCTGAACGTTTTAATTGTGTCTTTAGTTTATTAACTTAGTGAGGTTGAAGATAAACCAAATTAACAGTCTGATCGTTTTAGTTGTGTCTTTAGTTTATTAATTTAGTGAGGTTGAAGATAAACCAAATTCACAGTCTGAACGTTTTAGTTGTGTCTTTAGTTTATTAATTTAGTGAGGCTGAAGATAAACCAAATTCACAGTCTGAACGTTTCAGTTGTGTCTTTAGTTTATTAATTTAGTGAGGCTGAAGATATACCAAATTCACAGTCTGAACGTTTTAGCTGTGTTTTTAGTTTATTAATTTAGTGAGGTTGAAGATAAACCAAATTCACAGTCTAAACGTTTTAGTTTATTAATTTAGTGAGGCTGAAGATATACCAAATTCACAGTCTGAACGTTTTAGTTGTGTCTTTAGTTTATTAATTTAGTGAGGTTGAAGATAAACCAAATTCACAGTCTAAACGTTTTAGTTGTGTCTTTAGTTTATTAATTTAGTGAGGTTGAAGATAAACCAAATTCACAGTCTGAACGTTTCAGTTGTGTCTTTAGTTTATTAATTTAGTGAGGCTGAAGATATACCAAATTCACAGTCTAAACGTTTTAATTGTGACTTTAGTTTATTAATTTAGTGAGGTTGAAGATAAACCAAATTCACAGTCTGATCGTTTCAGTTGTGTCTTTAGTTTCTTAATTTAGTGAGGTTGAAGATAAACCAAATTCCAAAGCCTGAACGTTTCAGTTGTGTCTTTAGTTTATTAATTTAGTGAGGTTGAAGATAAACCAAATTCACAATCTGATCGTTTTAGTTGTGTCTTTAGTTTATTAATTTAGTGAGGTTGAAGATATACCAAATTCACAGTCTGATCGTTTCAGTTGTGTCTTTAGTTTCTTAATTTAGTGAGGTTGAAGATAAACCAAATTCCAAAGCCTGAACGTTTCAGTCGTGTCTTTAGTTTATTATTTAATGAGACGAGAAATCAAATACATATTTTCTATATGTTCTTGATTATAAAGGAAAGATACCATTGACTAAATTATTCTTCTAAGTTATATGATAAAAACAAATCCACGAACGTTCAAGCAGAAGTTCCGTTATTAGTACGCGTTCATGTGCGTTAATTGGCCAGATTAGAGTTTATCAGTTACTGGTATCTTAGACTCGGCATGGCCAGGTGGTTAGGGGGCGCTCGACTCGTAACCTGAGGGTCGCGGGTTCGAATCCCCCGTTCTACCAAACATGCTCGCCCTTTCAACCGTGGGGGCGTTATAATGTGACGGTCAATCCCACTATTCGTTGGTAAAAGAGTAGTCCAAGAGTTGGCGGTGGGTGGTGATGACTAGCTGCCTTCCCTCTGGTCTTACACTGCTAAATTAGGGACGGCTAGCGCAGATAGCATTCGTGTAGCTTTGCGCGAAATTCAAAACAAACCAAATTTTTCTCCTTAAGAGTGCAGCTGGGTTATAATATTCAGCACGAACGAAAAATAATGGAATATTATTGGATATACAAGACTGCTTAGTGTAGGTATTTACTTTGTGAATTAATTGGAAAACCTGAAGTTACGAAGAAAGTCGATGTACTATAAATAAAATATGACACGCAAATTGAACTTAATTTGATTTTCTTAATCCTTGCGTCTTACCTTAATCCTTACGTCTTACCTTAATCCTTACGTCTTACCTTAATCCTTACGTCTTACC
>NW_013675004.1:1903-2822 GCF_000517525.1 Limulus polyphemus | reverse complement strand
ACCCGTGGTGGGCAGAGCACAGATAGCCCATTTTGTAGCTTTGTGCTTAATTACAAACAAACAAACCTTCTTGTTGCAGGAAAAAACAAACAGATTTATCGAGAATGACAAATGCGATGATTTTTAATTACATATAATTTCAGGAAATGGGTAGCATTGTTTTTTTTCTTTCGATGGAAGTTCAAGTAGAGTTGGAGAACTGTAGCTGCCTATTGACAGAAAAGAACTCAGTGGAGCAGCCGAATGTCTTTTTTTTTTCAACAGGCAGTTGCTACATTAAAGTTCTATGATCTACTGACATTTTTCTTGTCAATAACAAGGTCTTACCTACTGGAATTACTTTTCTCTGTTGTATTATATCACGAGAACTGGTTCAAAAGGAGCTTCGAATTACACGGTAAATATCTTCGAAATGCAGTGTGATGACTGCTTGCGCGGACAAAAGAAAAATATTCATTGTTCAGTTAGTTGTGTACTGGTGTTACGTAACCCCTGAATGTTATCTGCACCGTTATACTGCAATTTGAAACGAACTTCAATTACGCAGAAACGTTGGATAAACAAAGCAAATATTTAGAAAAGAAGATTGATAATTAAAAGATCGGTCAATAAGACCGAACTGTTTAGTAATTAAATAAAAACATAACTAAATATTATATCACAACTGAATATAACTCTCAATTCTTATGACTGTTTTAAAGATCAAAATTATTTTATATATACCCCCCCCCCTCTTCCAAGGTGTGTCCAAATGTTTTTTGTTCTTTTTAGTCTTTCAAATAGAGATATGTTTTACACTTTTCGGTCATCTTGATCTTATCAACCAGTGCTCAAACCAGGCTCAACTGCATCAATTTCTTTAGAGAAGTTAGTCATTGGATAGAAAAAATGTTCGTTTGTAATTAAGCACAAAGCTACA
>NW_013675004.1:0-1835 GCF_000517525.1 Limulus polyphemus | reverse complement strand
AAAAACAAAACAAGATGGCGGTGTTATTATTAACTTAAATTAAGAAGCCAAACATTACTGTTAATTATGTAAATATAACATTATATGTTGAAATAAATACTTTAGCTCAACCTCTGCTAGCATACTGATTACTTAATATGTTATGTTTAATATTTGATCATGTTTCTAATTTGTTCTTTTTGATCCCTCTCCAAGATTTCTCAAACTTTTTGAAAAATCCAAAACAACATCCCATCACTACTTTACATATTGGTTTGCTGATTGGATTCATTCTGATTGTGGTTGTCTCATTGGTGCCTCTAATCACGTGGTGTGTCCGGAAGCGGAAGCGGTATCTTCAATGGCGTAGCTCCCAGCGTGCTATTCTCGATCGAAACAACTGCTATGTCCTGAATAATAAAATCATATGTGACGAGGTGAGCCAGACAGATGGTTGTGAGGGTAAGTCGACCTAGAGTGGGTGAGATATAAAATGTCTCATGTATAATTACAATAATGTGGACCGGGCAATATCACAACTATATATATAAATAATATAATACTGACCGAAACCAAATGTATGTTTATGCATGATAATTTAAGAAGTGTGTGTGTGTTTTATAATTTTCTACAGAGCATGGATACTTTGTTTAGAGTAAAGAATGATATAAAATAAAATGAAACTAATACTGAAAGAAAAATTCAGGTGGCAGTAAAAACTTCATCTGCCAATTTTGAAATCGTCTGGTACTTACAAGTTTCTTGACACGTTCTTTTTTACCTTCTCATTACGTGTCCTACAACTCCAGTATTTTGTAGTTTGTTTGTTTAAGACCGAAATTACATAATGGGCTATTTGAGCAGTGCCCAACGCAGGGGTAGAGCCCCGAAGTTTAATCTTACAGAAGTTGACTGTAACATTTGTTACCATCGTCTGACAACAAGAAAACTGTTAATATTCCCCCACAGTACTGACATATTTCAAACGAATTTACTCACCCAGCCACCAGGGTGCATGATCGTACGTGAGGATTTGCACATGAATAAGTTTAGATGAAATAAAACGTGAAATGGCAGTTTGAAAGGTAAAAGAACATAAGGAACCAAACAAATTGGATAACAAGTAAGGCGAGGTGAATTTTTTCACATGTTGCCCTCACGTATAAGAAAAAAAAAACGTTAAACAGAAATTACTTTAAATGAAACAAAAACAGAAAATTTTGAAAAGAAAGCGAGAGAGAAATGGAAGAAATTAAAAATAATAATTAATAATGAGAAATAAGATAGGGGGCGCTGAAGAAAATACATCCTTGGCGCACAAAAGCAAAGTTTCAATCATTCTCTCTCTCCTATCGCTTTGCGCATGCTCCATATTCTTCAGATCAAACAGTAATATGAAAAGTTCAAATTACATTTTTTTAGAGTATGTTTTTTTTGTTACGTTTGATTTCTACGAATCAAAAATTCCTTGTCTAGTTTTTTCTACCAATCTAAAGCCTAATTATAGAAATCAGCACGTGCCTAATGCATCGTACAGGATGGTCAATAAAAAACTTGACAGGAACAGTTTCAAGGCACAGCGGTATGTCTGCGGACTTACAACGCTAGAATCCGGGTTTCGATACCCGTGGTGGGCAGAGCACAGATAGCCCATCGTGTAGCTTTGTGCTTAATTACAAACAAACAGTTTCAAAATAGAGTTACAGTATTGAGCCCCGAAAACTGGAAAGTATTGCAAACCAAAAAAGTTCCAGGAAAACAACAAAAAAAAGTTTACTCCGTGAAAAACCCACAGAACATTTCTGACGTCTTGATTTTAATAGATATTCGAAATGTTGGTCATATATCTTAATCTT
>NW_013675003.1:22686-24246 GCF_000517525.1 Limulus polyphemus | reverse complement strand
TTTTTTTTTTTTTTTTTATAAATCACCCCTTTCCAATAAAGTATTAAATTTAATTTTTGTTAAACTTCAGTGAATATATACCAATTATCAACTTGGCGGCTGCACTTGGGAAATGTAATCACTCCATATAAGATTTTGTTTATTCACTAAGAATTTAATCAAATGGAATAACGTACCAATTTTGTGGAAAAGTTCAGGAAGAGAAATCTCCACTTTTTCCCGCTGGAACATGTGGTACTCTGTCTGCTCGACTATTGGAGGTATCAGATTAAACTGACGAGCTACAGTGTATGCTTCCTAAGAACAGTAGAACACATTAACTACTGACTAATAGCACTAACTGTCAATAACTTGTTCAACTATCAAGCTGCCATACAAGAGAACAGAATATACTATCCTTGTTATTTACTTTACTATCAGGTTATTGGTTCAAGAAATCAGTTTGACAAAGACACCATATCCTATAAGCTAAGTGCTTTCAAAAGGTGAACCTTTCTTCTTCAGGGCAAACAAAGAAAACTGAAGAAAAAAGGCCCACCTTTCAAAAATGCTCGGGTTATAGGACATCATATTTTTATGTTTAAATTTTCTTTATAGCTGTTTTCAAAACTGTATTTTATCAAGGTGACATCATTAGTTACAGAAACTAAGCAGACAAAGTCAACGGAAACACTTGAAAATCAAGAAATGGATAATAGACATTTTTTCTATAGGAATTACACAAAATAAATGTTAGAAAATAACAAAATATCAACCCTAAATAATTTTTTTAACATTCCTGAACAATAAATGTTTATATAAAATTAATAAATTTTATTACCCTAAAAAAAAAAAGGTTTAAAAACACACAACACATTTGGCTAAAGACTGTTCAGTGCCAGTTAACTGAATACATCTTTCATTGTTGGAATTTTTTTTTTCAAAACATCTGTAAAAATGAATACATGAGATTTGACCCATAATAACGATGTCATAGAAATTATAAAATAATGTCAGAGCTCACAACATGGAGTACTTAAAACATTTTTCACACATATACCAACATTAATGGTAACACTTTTGTAGCAGTTAATATATACCTTTTATATGTTTTCAAAATGAAATAGCTATAATCATTAATAATAATAGTTTGGGAAAAAAACAAATATAAAGTCTAAGTCTACATTCATATTTTAGCATTTGTAAAAAACAGATTCATCATTTAAAAAATAAATGTTGTTACAATGTACAGTCATGCTACATGAAGTTTGATTATTTTGGATATCAACAACATGAAAAACATCTTTAAATAAATGTTGTTACAATGTACAGTCATACTACATGAAGTTTGATTATTTTGGACATCAACAATATGAAAAACATCTTTAAATAAATGTTGTTACAATGTACAGTCATGCTACATGAAGTTTGATTATTTTAGACATCAACAATATGAAAAACATCTTTAAATAAATGTTGTTACAATGTACAGTCATACTACAAGAAGTTTGATTATTTTAGACATCAACAATATGAAAAACATCTTTAAATAAATGTTGTTACAATGTACAGTCATACTAA
>NW_013675003.1:17403-21975 GCF_000517525.1 Limulus polyphemus | reverse complement strand
TTGTCTGTAGTACCTAGTTAATACTAACTTTCCAGAATGGTTTTGGTTTTCTCTAACACTTAATGTGTAGTTAATTTATAGGATATTAACTGTATGTAGTGAAGATCACTCAATATATCTTGGAGTGAAACAATATCAAACCATTCAGTCACTCAATATATCTCGGAGTGAAACAATATCAAACCATTCGATCACTCAATATATCTTGGAGTAAAACAATATCAAACCATTCAATCACTCAATATATCTTGGAGTAAAACAATATGAAAACCATGACAACTGTTTTTGTTTTGAAATTTCTACACAAAACTAGACAAGAGGTATCTTAACACAACCAATTTAAAAATTATAGGTTTGAGAAGTGAAGCTTTTTCTGGGAGGCTGCTAATTAATTTTAATTCTAAATACACAATAAACTGATAAAATCATGTTGCATTAATTAAATGATACAGTATGTTGAAAGGAGATGTTATTGTTTTTACTACGGCAGTGTTTTTCAATCACCATGCTAAAGTTATAGGTTGGGGGAGGGGGTGTCTCAAACATTTTTATTCACATCAAGGGAGACTCAAAGTAGAAGAGTTTGGAAATTACTGGGTTAGAGAGAAAAGGCAGGTAACCCCTAGGGTACTCTTTCCTGACGTAATAGTTGGATTTGATTGTCATTCTTATAGAACGCACCCATGGCTCAAAGTCGGGAGTATAGAACACACCCCTGGCCCCAAGTATGGAGTACAAAAAACACCCCTGGCCCCAAGTATGGAGTATAGAAAACACCCATGGCCCCAAGTATGGAGTATAAAAACACCCATGGCCCCAAGTATGGAGTATAAAAACACCCATGACCCCATGTATGGAGTTTTTTTTTTTTACAGCAATGAGATATGTGCTATAAATTCTACGATTCTCAGTCTGGGCACACTAAAATGGCTGAAAACTAAGTTGAATCTCATCTGTCACTTGAAATGATTTACATTTACTGTTTATCTATGTCTAAAGTTATGCAAAACATTTACAAAAGTTAGCTTACCATTATTTCTATCGGAGTCCATCGCGAGGTTCCCCAATACATCGCCAGTCCTTGGTTGATGCAATATGTACATGCTCGGACAACTTCTGAAATAAAAGTACGAAATACTTATAAAAGAAGGCAGTTAATAGTTACTGCTTATTGTTAATTACCAGGACAATAGCCTAATAACAAAAAAGGTAAAGGCTGTATGTTTCCCAAAAATGAACCTTAGTCTCTGCATCACTTAGTAATCTTATGAAGATTCTATATAACACGAAATACTTTAAGGAACAAAATGTTCACAAATTAAACAACTTTTAGACACATCTTTAACAATATTTTCTAGAGCTTAACACATCAAACTTTCTTGAGATGAAGTTTTTTCACTTAAAGAATTCTGAACAAAGTCAAATACCTTCCATAGGACACATTGGATCAGCTTTATTTATAAATAAGATGTCCACATAACCGAGTTGTAACCTTTCCAATGATGCTTTCAACCCTGGATTATAAAAACAAGTCTTAAAAGTCTTACATTCAGTTATAAAAAACAAATGTAAAGCATGCTACTTTTTAATTAAATCTAATAATTATTAGGACTATGTGAAATTTAATTTGAAACAAGTATTAAAATCAATTAGTTATGATCAATATATCATTTAAAATACAGGGTGGTACAAAAGTCGTGCTTCTTAAGGATATTTAACAACAATATAAAAAGTAATTATTTATTTGTTTCTTAATGTTAAAGTTCAAATTGCTGGCCATTAACTTTGAATCAATAAGCACTTTCTATTGTTCTTAAAAATCCCTAAGGGGCACGACTTTTGCAACACCCTGTATATTCCCATATCATTATTACACACGAAATGACATCTACGATAAATTGTAGGTTTTCGTTTAAGACAAATTCACTAACCAATATCTCACTATTCTAATTGATTATTATTACTTTTAAATCAAGCTTCGCTTTACTACCTCCAGATTTGTCTGGTGGAGCTCATTTCTTGCATCAAACGAATCCCCGGCTTCCAGATCAGTTAACAACTTTATTTTCCTGCTTCTGTTCATGCACATTATATTATTAGATCAAAAAACTGTATTTACTACTACATGTACACTAATCATGTTCGATTATATTAATGTTACTAAAGGTGACCATAAAAATTCTTTCAGTCATATGATACATCTAAAATTAAATCTTAAAGAGTATAAATAAGTTTTACTAAAACAGTCACATCAGTACAAATTTATTTTGAAAGAAATAACAATGTTAGGCAAGAAAACAGCCTGACGCCTTTTAGTTCATTAATCTGTTATACATATAGGTATTAGAAATAACTTTAACCATACTTTTTTAAAGCATACATCAACTAAGTATCAGAGGCAACTTACGAATGGTTTGATATTGTTTTACTCCAAGATATATTGAGTGACTGAATGGTTTGATATTGTTTCATTCCAAGATATATTGAGTGAATGAATGATTTGATATTTTTTTATCTATAGAAATAAATGAATATTTGGAATGCAACTTGAAACACCAGACATTGATACATCTAGCTAATGGACGAGAGTTTCTACTGCTACAGTTTACCTCGCTGTATTATAAAGTTTAAAGACTAACTATACAAATTAAAGCTGAATTTAGTAGAACTAAACTTCATGTACATGGAGCTTCACTTTTTAAATAACTACTGACTTACATGAGTTCAAATCTTACGCTGACAACTTACTGACTTACACGAGTTCAAATCTTACCTGACACCTTACTACTTACATGAGTTCAAATTTTACCCTGACAACTTACTGACTTACACGAGTTCAAATTTTACCCTGACAACTTACTGACTTACACGAGTTCAAATCTTACCTGACACCTGACTGACTTACATGAGTTCAAATTTTACCCTGACAACTTACTGACTTACACGAGTTCAAATCGTACCCGACACCTTACTGGCTTACACGAGTTCAAATCTTACCTGACACCTTACTGACTTACATGAGTTCAAATTTTAATCAACAATATGAAAAACATCTTTGTCCAAAGAATTCTAATTTCTAAACAGAGAAAAATTGATTTTGTTACAAGACTGCATTATAAGAGCTGCAGATGTCCTAAACAATATGAACTTTGATGAAAACAAATCTCTCACCACTAGACACATTACCAGATTGTCTGCAAAAACCCAAGTCATGAAAATTTACCATGACAACATTTAATAGACGTTCAGGTTGTTGTCTTAGAAATAATAAGTTACTGACTGAGGCCTTAATTGGATTGCTGTATTCTCCCAGCTTATGGTAATTAATAGCCCAATGAAATAAAAACACTGACATATAATGTTTATTTTTGATACTATTAGATAGCATAAGGATGTTAAATTCTTAAAAAAAAGGTGTGTGTGTGTGTGTGTGTGTGTGTCAGGCCCATCGGGAACTTTTCCCTAGAATAGCACCTGCTTATTCAACATTAAATAATACAGTTACACGACTACATATTACAAATATAATGTAAAAAAACAAAAGTAAATTAACATTTTAACACTAAAATATCCTCAGATTTAGTAGTTGCCTTCCTTCTGTCCAGCAGTTCAGAGTTAGTGACAACAGAACATGGCCTCAGTAGCTTTGTCATAACAGAGACAAAGTGAGCATGTTTGGTGGCAATGGGAATCAGAGTCCTCAATTAATCAATTGTTGGAATAATTAAAAACACCAATTTTGATTAGTTGATTAGTTTATGTGACACTAATTGATGTAATTGCTGCTCATAGGTAATCAATTAAACTATTCACCTATTATTGCAAAAGGAAAAATGCATCTTCAATAACTTTAAAAAGTAGCTCTATTGAAATACTGAATTATTTAGCATTATTAAACCTAAAAAATGTTACATGAAATTAATATTTATAGATTTGAACTTGTGTAAGTCAGTAAGGTGTCAGGTACGATTTGAACTCGTGTAAGTCAGTAAAGTGTCAGGGTAAGATTTGAACTCGTGTAAGTCAGTAAAGTGTCAGGGTAAGATTTGAACTTGTGTAAGTCAGTAAGGTGTCAGGTACGACTTGAACTCGTGTAAGTCAGTAAGGTGTCAGGGTAAGATTTGAACTCGTGTAAGTCAGTAAGTTGTCAGGGTAAGATTTGAACTCGTGTAAGTCAGTAAGGTGTCGGGTAAGAGTTGAACTTGTGTAAGTCAGTAAGGTGTCAGGTACGATTTGAACTCATGTAAGTCAGTAAGGTGTCAGGTACAATTTGAACTCATGTAAGTCAGTAAAGTGTCAGGGTAAGATTTGAACTTGTGTAAGTCAGTAAGGTGTCAGGTACGATTTGAACTTGTGTAAGTCAGTAAGTTGTCAGGTACGATTTGAACTTGTGTAAGTCAGTAAGGTGTCAGGTACGATTTGAACTTGTGTAAGTCAGTAAAGTGTCAGATATGATTTGAACTCATGTAAGTCAGTAAGGTGTCAGATACGATTTGAACTCGTGTAAGTCAGTAAGTTGTCAGGAAGTCATACTACATGAAGTTTGATTATTTTAGACGTACATTGTAACAA
>NW_013675003.1:9728-16697 GCF_000517525.1 Limulus polyphemus | reverse complement strand
AGTATTAACTAGGTACTACAGACAATTCACTCCATACAGTTAATATCCTATAAATTAACTACACATTAAGTGTTAGAGAAAACCAAAACCATTCTGGAAAGTTAGTATTAACTAGGTACTACAGACAATTCACTCCATACAGTTAATATCCTATAAATTAACTACACATTAAGTGTTAGAGAAAACCTAAACCATTCTGGAAAGTTAGTATTAACTAGGTACTACAGGTAATTCACTACATACAGTTAATATCCTATAAATCAACTACACATTAAGTGTTAGAGAAAACCTAAACCATTCTGGAAAGTTAGTATTAACTAGGTAATACAGACAATTCACTACATACAGTTAATATCCTATAAATTAACTACACATTAAGTGTTAGAGAAAACCTAAACCATTCTGGAAAGTTAGTATTAACTAGGTAATACAGACAATTCACTACATACAGTTAATATCCTATAAATTAACTACACATTAAGTGTTAGAGAAAACCTAAACCATTCTGGAAAGTTAGTATTAACTAGGTAATACAGACAATTCACTACATACAGTTAATATCCTATAAATTAACTACACATTAAGTGTTAGAGAAAACCAAAAAATTAAATAATAGGTTGAACAATCCCCAAGTTTTTAACATTTTTATTTAAAGACGGATGACATTCTGAGTTAGTACTCAAGACGGATGACATTCTGAGTTCTTCATCAGATTGTATAGCTTACAACCGACTGACAAAGAATGCTAAGTCGAAACATCATCCGTCTTTAAACAAAAATATAAAAAAACTTTGTGATTATTCAACCTATTATTTTATTTTGATATTTTCATCACATATGCAGTTTTAACTATATTTGTCTTTTTAGAGAAAACGCAAGTCATTCTAGAAAGTTAGTATCCTTGAAAGTATATATTAACTAGGTAATACTGACAACCAATATCCTTCTAGTTACATATCAAATATTAGGGATAGCCCTACTCATTTCAAACATATAAGGGAAGCAACTTTTCATGTCCTAAGATAACCTTTCATTAATCATGAATTTACATAACTTCTGTCCAGGGGACGGGTACTTTGGCTAGTTTACCATATCATTAGTACACGGTTTATGTTATCTGAAATCATTGATGACCTGTATAACAAAATAAGCAAGTCAAGGCAGTCTAGTGCCACAACCTTGTATGTGTTCATGTGCATTAAATTTCCTGCATATCCTACCTAAGTATGAGACACTAAGACTTAACTTATCCAAGAAAAGGCTTAACATTTTATTCATTAGCATGATTTAACTTGATGTTACTGATGTTCCTCTGAAGATGTTTATTCAAGTGTGCCTCTGAATCAATTCAAAAGGTGTTTATAATTTTCTTATTAACTGTACAAGCTAAAACAAGTTCTACACAAGAAAAAAAGTTAACTATTTGGAAATTATTGTTAATCAAAATATTACAATATTTTTATTATATCTGAAAATATCTTTATCTACTTTCAAGAAAATATTGAAACAAACTTACCACTATCAGAACTACTAGCTTTATTACAGTACAACGTCCTATGAAATATTACACTCATTTTGTAACCTAACCTATCAGAACTACTAGCTTTATTACAGTACAACGTCCTAACAAACTTACCACTATCAGAACTACTAGCTTTATTATAGTACAACGTCCTATGAAACATTACACTCATTTTGTAACCTAACCTATCAGAACTACTAGCTTTATTACAGTACAACGTCCTAACAAACTTACCACTATCAGAACTACTAGCTTTATTACAGTACAACGTCCTATGAAATATTACACACAAAAACTTATTACCTTAACAAAGAAACATTCTCCTACCCGTATCTGATATATATAAGAAGAGAAGACAGTGAAAACTTAACTTCCCTGTCCCCATCATCCTACTGACTACTTCTCACAGAAACATACCTCAAAGTCAGTTATTATCAATAATCCACATAGCAACTTGAACCAATTTAAAAAAAAATCAAACAAACGTTGTGTCCTCAACTCACACAAATTGACTGATGCTGTTTGGGAAAACATTTATAAAGAAGGAAAAATGCATTTAAAAAAAACTGTAAAATTTTCAAGTATGACCAAAATTTCAAGTTTAGCATTCATTAATCATGAAGGGAAAAAAATACAAAAAAAAAATGAATACATTAAAACTTTCACAGAATATGATAAAATCAATGGAAAAAAATCTGAAAAAAAAAATGCAATACTTAATCGAAACAAAATCATTCCAGTGATATTTTTGTAACTTCAGAGAGAAATTTTTGTTAAGAAGTTTAATCATCAAGCATTTTATGAAAGGATCAAAACAGTTAAAATAAGTGCTAATTACAGCTTAATCATCAACAAAAACAAGAGAACATATCTACTGATAACACTGCTAACGGTTTAGTTTAAATTAGAGTCACATATTCCTCGGTCCCTAACTTAACGAAGGAGCTTCAAAGTTTGTAATAATTAATCCATTTTTGAAGTAAAACATTTCAATAAATTCAAATTTTAGTTTTTTAAGAGTAAGATGTTACTGTAAACTAAGTATGTCATAGTTTAATGACAGTACAGTCTCAAGACCCGCTGATTGTTCAACAAGACCAAGCCTAATTTCCTTTGCTTTCATCCAGGCATTCATTTCTTTACACCGACATGAGCATGACATTTTCTTATAAATTTCAGCTTGAAGTTGGGCTCTCATTTTCAACAGTAAGATACATTTTCTTTTTTCTTACTATCTTTATGTCGACAAATGCCCATTGTTCTTTGTCTGATCTACATTTTTCTTAGTTCTTACCTCTTACTTTATCTTTCTGCTTCTAGATCTTTCATTACTCCTCTCACTCTGAACAGCATTTAAATAAACAAAAAATATTCACTGAGTGCTCTAAAAAAGGGATATTTTAATTAGCACTATTATCAATTGAGGTTCTCTGTTTACAAACTTTGCACTGAACAAAACAATCAGTACTGTTTGCTATCCTCTGCTTTCTCCTTCTTTTTATACACACTTTTATTCACATCCTTCTAGCACACCTGTCGTATCATTTTCCTAATACTAGAAATTCATCTTCCTATCATTACTTTATACTTTCTTCCTCCCATTCCTTTGACTCCTGGATTCCTTCTCCTCATTTTCTTTTTTGGCCCTTTTTTTATGTTTCTAGTCATATCAAATATATCCTCTTGCTCATCTAAGTTCTCTCGTTTTTTTAGTTCATTTTTCTTCTTTTCCTCTATTTTGGTAGAATAGAGGAAGAAAGTATGGGTAATAGAATAGCAGCTAAATATAAGCATAATGAAAAAATATACATTTATGACGTTTATAAAGCTTCCCCTATATATATCATCCTTTCCCATTTTACTGTTCCCTTTCCTCTAAATTTTAATTATTTATATTAACCTCTCGTACTTTCACTTTTATCCATATATTTTCTTGGTTCTGCCATTTTTCTACTTTTGATTTCTACTCTTCTCCCATCCCGCTCTTCCATTTTTTAGCCACTTTTTTTTCTACCATTCCCATAACTTATTTTCCAACAACTATCTGTAAATATTTTCTGTTTCTTGAATTTACTCATCACTATTTTCTCGAGATCTCCTCTCACCTCGTATGTTTACATTTCAGGGAATGTATGTTGTATTCCAGACACAGAACCCATACAGAAAACTGGCAATAAAGTGACATGCAGTCAAGACTCATTAACATGCAGCCAAGACCCATTAACATGCTGAATTATTCAAGAAAACAACAAGTAAACCCATGCACTCGTTATGTGTGGAATTAGGGCAGTCATGCAGAGAAAAAGTAGAATTCAACAGTTTTGAATACATCAACTTGCCTTCTATGATTTGCTTCCTCGAAAGTCCTCTTTCAGTGTCTGGTCTAATAACATTACAGGGAAAGAACAATATAAACGTTTATTTGGGTAAGGCAACCTTTCAAGATGCAACAACAGTTACATCTACTTCAGCGATATTATACACAAGGTAAGTTGTATGTGTCATATGAAATTTTAGAAAGAAGGTGTTGTTAAGCCTTTACAAAGGTTTAGATTTTTAAGTTCAACATGTCATACTGTACGTAAAACTTATTATACAAAACAAACTTTTAATTCTGTTGAAGAGTTATTAAAAGCCCGAATTTTACAGCACATTTTTCCACTGATGGTTTTTACATCACCAAAATATCTAGTCTTTTCTCGATGGAGCAGTAATTTCAACATATTTGGAGATCAGTGGTAATAACAATGAATGTTTTACAAATCAAAGCCTATAGACTGCATTAATTTATAGCAGTCCAGCTAGTCCTGGACTGTAAAAAACTCGTATTTTGCTATACAAGTATTAGAGAACAAACTGTAATGTTAGAATCTAATAAGTTCAGTAACCCTAAGTAACTTAAGATAAGATAAGAATACAACTTGAGTTTTAAAAAATTCCAAGTCTGGTAATTTCACAGTGGTTGGAATTTTTTTCACTTGGATCTGAAACTCACTGATAGAAATACAGAATTCTGTATTTAAAGAATTATAAAGTTGAAAAACAAAACAAAATATTATCTACATGCAAACACACTGTTACCTGAGACAACTGTTAACTATTAAATACATAAAATACTTGTCTTAAAAAAACTTATTCTTACATTTAAAGTTACAATATAACAAGTATCAAAACAGTTTAAAGTACAGAACTGAAGCTAGTCATGGGTTTTATTGTTTGTTTGTTCAATTCTCTGCAAGGTTATTCAATGGGCTGCCAGTGATAGTTTCCTAATTTAAAAGTAAGAGACTGGAGAGAATGCAACTAGTCAACACCACCTGGTGCCAACTCTTGGACTACTAATTTTAAAACAAATAGTGAGATTTTACGATTACTCTTATAATGCATTCGTAGCCCCAAAGTGAAGTGTGTGATTTGTTTATTTTTTTTGACAAGGAAAGAGAATCACCAAACCTTAAATCCACAGTCCGGCACGAGAATTGCTGGGTGATGTTTAGCCCAAGGGTTTTATAAGTAACTTAATTTCTTCAATGTTAAGGTTATTATAACAATCCTACATAACATTACCAGTAACTACCATGTGCTAAGAAACAGTTTGTGGATATTTTTTAATTACATAACTATACATACATATCCATTTCATGAATATCAATCATCTTTTTTTTCTCTCGATTATTTCACTTCACTCGTTACTGAATATTGTCACAGTTAAATATATTTTCTGTTGTAACGTGTTAAAAGCGTACCCAAATTATACTTTTCACAAAACAACCTATAACCAACTACCATACTTTCTAAGCATATACTTGTACGCCAACATAAATTAAATTAACCTCACAAAAAATAAATACTTAAACAAAATAAAGTTAACTTGTATACATTGCGTAGCTTGTCTTTCACGGTGGTCATGTAATGAATGCGAGTAAATGTAAAGAATCTACACAATACAAATGTTTAAACACTTCTTATGAAACCTCTTCTGTTTATAAATGGGAGGAGGGGTGGGGGCTATGACATTCTGACAGTAAAATATCAATATTAACATCAATATATAAAGTACCTATAGAGTTTGTGTGTATCGTAAAAGAAATACATATAATATTAATAAATGCTCTGATTTAGACCCTACAGTGTTTATAAGATAATCAAGTGAATGAACAATACATTATCATCAACGTAACCCTTATAAAAGCATAATACTACGTAATAAATAACAAAATTTCTGATGCAATATTATGAATATTTAAAATTATCATACATAAAATGTGTGTATCGTGTATACCATAGGTTCGTAAAACATTCAAAGAGCATTAGTTAAATTTAAAAACAAATTACTGCTTTTCTTTAATATTTATCCAGTTAGATGACTATTGATTCCCTAAACACATTTAAAACAGTGCAAGTTGTATTTTTAATAATTGCAGAACAATCTGACGAATCAGGAAGTTAGTATTGTACAACAATAATATATTTTTTCAAATATCCTTGTGCAACATTTAGAACTTTTTTTAAAGTGTTAATATAAAAATCTATATTCTAAGGTTTAAACCAGAAATGAGATGTTTCAGAAAAATTCTTGGTGTTATCATCAGAGGCAAAATACATAACGACATAAGCAAAGGTGATCATACAACAAGTGAAGCAGTTCAGACTCCTAATTAGACAACATCCAAATTATCTGTCACGAAGAGCATTTAACATAAAGATAAATAGATGGAAATTCAAAGGACAACCACGTAAAATGTGGAATGAAGGTGTCCTTAGTGCCCCCGAGAACATGTCAATACAGAACGCAAGAGGCAACAAGAGAGCAGAAAACCATTTTGTGTCTCCCCTCAATACTACAGAACAACAGAAGAAGGTTTTAGATATCCACTCAAGATTTGTTTGTTTGTTTAGTACAAAGCTATTACACAATGGGCTATCTGTGCTGTTTCAGTGTTATAAGCCTTCAGACTTGCTGTGGAGCCACTGAGGGGGGGTCTCCACTCAAGGACTCTATTTGTTAACGAATACTTCAATTAGTTTTAGATTTTGAATTATTCAGTGTCACTAATTAAAAATTAGCTGTAAGTAGAGAAGCTATCAGTAACCTTGCGTTCTGCCCAGTTACGGACATAGTAGTGATTTACTTTAAATAGTTGACACAGTTTTTTTTTTACATCTCAACTCCTTTAAGTATGTATGTGTTACACCACTCAAAGATTCCTAAAATACTATATTAAACTTCATCCTATTGCTACAATGATTATGTGACACATTAAGCAGCTTCAATGAAATGCTTTCGTTAATCAATCAAAATGTACCAAGTTCTGAACATGTATACTGGTTTTTAATTTTTTGGATTTGTTTTTATGATAATTTTTGGTGTTAAGAATGGAAATATTTTTATATTTGGGATGATATCTAAATATACACAGGATGCTATTCACAAATATAGTAAAAAA
>NW_013675003.1:0-8728 GCF_000517525.1 Limulus polyphemus | reverse complement strand
GTGACCCTGGACACTACCACCAATGAAATATCAAACCAAACCAAGCCTTTATAGAAGTTTCTATTACAGACACCTTGTGGCATATGAGTGAGTGAAATATAAATCAAATGCTTTAATGTCATTACTGCAAGTCAAAATTACTTATACGAACTAGCTGACCGAGTCTGTTGTAATCGCAATCATTACGAGCAAAAGTAGTAAATGTTACATAACATCAGTTGGAAAAATTAAATATTGAACACTTACTTTCCACCCCAAAACAGCTTGGTAGTTATCACATAGGATGATCTTCTGAAATATGAAGAAATGTCATCAAAGTACTTGAAAACAATAAAATATAAAATCATGAGCTAATTCCTGGAAGACAAGTAACATTTATGGTAAAACAGATATGTTAAAAACTTCTTCAATATACCAAGTACAGAAATAAATACATCATGACAAAATCATCAACATTTGTTGTTTGTTTAAGAATTTCCCATAAGGTACACGAAGGGCTACCTGTGCACAGCTGTTTCCGATGTTGAAATGATGGGCAACTAGTTTAACAACTTCCATTGCTAACTCTCGAACTGCACTCATCTAATCAATGGAATTTATAGTAACTCAGTAGTACATCCATGACCACAAAGTGAGAAGCACATTTTTGAAACAATGGGCTGCAAACCATGAATTTTCAGACTAAAGAGTTCAAGTAACTACCTTCTTTGTCTTTAACAAAACTGAAAATAAATATTAGTGTCTACTTATACACTATCCCAGTCTCTTGAACACTTCTCTAAAACTTGTGGTTTGGTTATGTAAGGAAATAAGATTAATTCTTAACAGAAGTTTTAATGAAATTATTTTAAAGAGTTAGGCTAACACAAACATTTAGGAGCACTATTCTCCTAAATCACTTAAAGAAAACTTAATAGCACGAAAATCAGTTGACCCAAATCAAGCAATTTCAGTGTGATCAGTGATAAAAAAAAAACTATAAAAGACTGTATTTGTACATTCATTCTAAACACTAACCTCCATCCCTTTTTCTTCAAGATTTTACCCAGAAGCAGCTCAGCCCTGAAATAAGATAAATTACAGTAATAACCACATACTACAGTAAACATTCATCATTTTATACCACAAGAAATGTAGTAGCTATTACGATTCAGACATTTAAGAAATCTAATATCATAGGTACACAAGAAGAGAATAATAACTTCATTAGAGATTACAGTTACTGCCTCCATACATTTTATACCACAAGAAATGTAGTAGCTATTATGATTCAGACATTTAAGAAATCTAATATCATAGGTACACAAGAAGAGAATAATAACTTCATTAGAGATTACAGTTACTGCCTCCATACATTTTAACCCTTTCGTTACGGGCTGAGTGTAATCCGCCAAGCTCGTAACAAGGAAAGTACCTGTGAGAGTAATTGTACGCAAGTCTTTACAAAATTTTGCAGATTATCAGTAAACATTAGAAGGATTTCATACACAGAATATCTGGTTTTTAAATTATGTTTTAAGATTTTATTATTAAAGATTTGCTCGTGAATTTTTTCTTTCAGAATGTTGACTATCCAATGTACAAAGTAATTTAGATTTTAAGATTAAAAATACTTTTCTTTATCTGAAATTTGTAAAATTTCATTTGCATAATCTTTATATCCTTCTAGATAATCACTAAATGTTCTTTTAAATAAAATTTTTAATTTAATCTATTATTTTATCAATATTAACTTGATATGGTGGTGATCGATTTGACCGACCTCGTAACCACTATAAAAATTAGGAAATAAATCTAAGTTACCTTTTGGGTTCTAGAATAATTGTAATAGGAAACCACAAGTGTTTATTCTAAATAGCTTGCATCTCTTAACAGTATAAAATTATTTATTTTTATTAATTTTTGTTTTACTGACCTTAGAACCATGTCTCACTAAACATACTCAGACACAAGTTTGCACACGTGCATCAACATGACCCTATCGAACAGCGTAATGCAGAATTTCTGGCCCGTATACCCCATGAAGGTTTTTATTATTTTTCTTTCATTATCTTATCTAACAGCTTTCTATTTATATAATTTTAGTTACTTTTATAATAATAAACAGTTAAATCAAATGAAAAATGCAAAACCTCATAATTAAGTATCAAACATTTTTATTTTCAGTAAAGCTTTATATTTTATTTATTTTTTGTACTATAACATTATACTTATTCCTCCAGGTTGTAGGTAAGTAATCAAAGTATAATGAATAATACAAAATAAAATGTATAGTATTGTTTACAAAATTACGAGGTACTTAAGGTCAGAGTTTACGCTCTCACCTTTTCACATTTATTTTCTGTAGTT
Organism: Limulus polyphemus; assembly: GCF_000517525.1. Classification (NCBI taxonomy): domain Eukaryota; kingdom Metazoa; phylum Arthropoda; class Merostomata; order Xiphosura; family Limulidae; genus Limulus; species Limulus polyphemus. Next base: position 6,379 of record NW_013675003.1, on the reverse strand, counting down.
ATTTTATTGCTAGTAGATGAGTTAGAAATTAGAAGATACAAAATCAATAGTACTCTGTTCTTTTCATTACGGACAGTAAAGTTCCAAGTAAATCTCTTGACAGTTTCTTCTAATCTTTTTACACCTATTTCCTATTGTTATTCTACTGTTAGTGGCTGAAGTAGAAACCTGCTGAATATAAAGCAATAAATTACTGTTCCTGTTTAGGTGTTACCATACTCTGACACCGTCAATATAAAATAAGTTCATGTGGCACAATTTCCAGAATTTTCCCTGCTTTAAAAACACAGTTGGATAGGATATATCAACTTGTTGACAGTATAATGGTTACAACGATAATTGTCTAAAGTACTATAAAAGTCTGAGCTGATCCAATAAGTCAAAAAGCAGAAGTATCCTACAGAAACTAATCGGATCGCTGCTCTGAGAACACAGTGGGATAGAATTTGTCGGCTTCTATACAATACAGTGGTTGCAACAAGAATTGTCTAAAGTACTTTATAAAAGTGAGAGAAAATATTTATGATATGGCTCTGTACAAAGTATAAAGTTGTGTCCTATCCAATAAACTTGCTAGTTATCTTACTTGGTGGTCGGGATTTAGTGTTGGTATAGGTGTAAATGTGTATAAATGCTTACGGACATCCTGTTTCCTATATTACCATGCTTACACAGTACCCAATAAAGGTGTAGTTTCCAGTAATATAAATATGGTACATTTTGGTTGGGCTAATATTCTTGTAACTTGAGAAACAAATTATTCACCAGCAAATTGCAAGTTCAACTGGGTGTTTATGTAAAAATGTTTCTTTTCATGTGTTAAGATCAGTTGATCAGTGATAAATTTATCTCTCAGACTTTCACAAATTACATAAATAAACTTTTCCTGAATTATCAAGTCTTTAGTTTTATATAATTTATTTTTTATTCCACCTCAATGTAAACAAGTAGAAAAATAACACAAGTTCTTAGTTTATAAAATACAGTACCGTATTGGCTACCATAGATTACATATATATATATATATATAAAACTGATGTTTTCAAATAAATACTTAAATGTCAGTTCTTCAAACATAAAACAGCAAATAAAGAATATTTGGAAAACAACGATCTCTACTGCTACAAAGTTCTTGTTTGTACTCGTGAGCCATACTTGCTAAGCCTCGTCCAAATTCACACGTGGAGATGGAAAAAAAATAATTTTTGTAGTCTTCATGTAAGCATTTTGGAATACAAAAAAATATATAAATTACTATACCAGTACCCCAAAAATCTATTGTAATTTATCAGGCTTCCTAACTAAATTGTATTTGGGTGTGAAAAAAATAATTTCTATTCACAAAATAGCCTTGATAGCAATACTTCAAACTTTCCAAAGATATAAGAGCATTTCTCTCGTAAATAACTTGGGAAGACCGACAGAATTATGTAGAATAAATATATAGCTTTTAATTGATTATAAAGTTATTGGTATATAAAAGTAGGCATAGATAAACAAGTCTTCTCAAATGATGAAGTGGTGGGTGGAGCTAATATGGTGGGTTCACTAAATATCATGATATCTCAGCAAATAGAAAAGGTAGGAGGTTCTTATTTAATATTCTAGCTTGCCAATATCAAACATTGGAGTTTATAATTTGTACGAAACTATAGACGTTGTATTGTGGGCATCATAAAATGTAATCTGACCAAACCCGGAAGGTCACTTACCATGTGACACACAAAAATTGATATTTATCCTTTTTCTTTAATATTTAGTTTTAAATTAAAAAACTAACAAATATATAATACTAAAATTTGAATATAATCTACAACTTGATACAAAACTTATTCACATATGTTTATAAAATAATAGCTAAATAAAATGTTGACATGCCCTCTGACCCCTACCCGTCTCTATTGGGTTAACTAACAGTTTCGTTTTGAGTTTACTTATTGATTAAGTATTATTTTATTACAAGTTACAGTTTTTACAATAAGAAAGATTATTTTTTAGTACAGGTATAATGTTTTGATCATAGTGCAATCATTACCAAGTACACAACTTTTGTATTTGAAAATTATCACACCAGTGATCGAAACGTTGTTCCCATTATAAAAAATAATATTCTTTACTGTACAAGCTGTAGCTTGTAATAAAATAATTTTAAATAACAGTTGAAAATACAACAAAATGTAAAGAATTATGGCATAAAATTAAAAACAAGAAAGAAACTTACCTCCCACTAGCATATATATCAGCTGTATCAAATACATTTATTCCACTTTCATAAGCTATCGTTAAAATATCTTCTGCAACCTACAACGAGAAGTTGAGTACTTCATTCTAAAATACAAACTACTAAATTGTAATTCATGATCATGAAAAAAACTAACCCCCCCCCCCCACCACACACAGAAGGTATTAACAGTTACAATGAAAGTTTAATATTAAGCATAAAAACCCCTTCTTTTATTGGTAATGAGAAAAACATTTGAGGTTTTCAACTGAACTGACAAAGAACAACCACTCAATATTTATGTGTTTCATCAATCGTTAAAATAGAAGGAAAAGCTACCACAACCTTCAATCCTAGGTGTTTCGTGAGAACTTTAGTTTCTGTAAACACTAATAACTTACATGTATATATCTAGTTTATGATAATATAATTTGATCTTAGGATTTCAAAAAATGAAATATTGGGTATTTATGCACCATATAAAATATAAAAGTTCCAGTTAATAAAATACATATATGATCCTGTACAATAGAGTAAGTATTCACTGTTTTTTTTAGACTTTCAGGTCTACACGCACATACACACACAAAGAAACTTATCAAAAATTCGTTTTACACTGATCATGATTAAAAAGAAAAAAAAATTACACAAGTGACTTTTTTTTTAAGAGTGAAGGATAGAGCTGGGGAACTTAATCGATCACTTATGATCAGCATTATATCAATTATTGTCCCACAAACTAATTGATTAATCAATATTATGATCAAATCAATTACTAAGAAAATAATCAACTAATCAAAATTAGTTTCTGGATTACTTACCGTTTTCAATTGATCCAAATATCCAAGTACTCTAAATAATGTCATTATGTTTGTTTGTTATTAAACAAAAAAGCTACATACTGTTGCGTCAGCGAGGTCACGTGACTAGTGTCATGCCACTTCTTTCTCGAACCTTCCCAAGATTACTAGATTGGGGGGTAGTCTGGTATATATATAAGAGGGTGACAACGTGTAGGTAGTGAGTAATTGACCTGCAGTCAGAGAGTATTGTTCAAGTTAACGTTCGTTGTTATAGCGTTTGTTTTAGCGCGAATGTTGAAATTAAGTGTATCGTAAAGTTATATTCAGAAAGAATAAACCAGTTTTATTTAAGAAAGGACTTGTGTCGCTAAAGTTTAGTTTGAAAGAATTTACGGAAAAATTAATTAACAAATGGAGACGTAACAATACTATGCACGTTATTAATCATATTACTTCAAGGTTGTTATAGGATTTTGTACTACTTTGTATATACAATACACTTTCATATACAACAGTTTAGGATTAAAAAATGTAACTTACTCCTAATTTATTGTATCTGAAGACTTCCTCTAATTTTTTATATATTTTTGCCACAAATGTTTAAGGCAATTTTGTAAATATTTAAATAATATTAACTCAAAAATATATTTATATAAACATTTTGTCACGTTCTGATGCTTTAGTGTAATGAATGAAGAAAAAAAGTAAATATTTAAATAATTATTTTCACTAAAAACCTACATATTATCCATTTAATGATTTTCATGCGTTTTCCGTTAGTGTTTGTACAGGCCTTGATTGAAACCTTGGTAGGGTGTCAAATGAAGTGGTTGAAACTTTTACTAATAAAACAAAGCTCTGAAAGCAGCTTTAAAGAAAATTTAAATATGATTTGATACAGCAAGAATAACCAATAATGTATTAATTGTTTCTGTAAACGTTCTTTTCGTTGCAAATTGTGAAAATTTTTGTATGTTAAATTATATCTGATTGAAAGCTACAGAAATTGTCTTCAAAGAGAAAACATCAGATAACTTGAGATAAGGTAAGGTTATACAGTCTAGAGATGGATTTAATGAGCAATAAAAAATATTTCATTAAAAGTTTAAACACACTAACATTATTATGAGCAATGAACCTATAACTTTTGCTTCAATTTACATTTTATAATAATTGACCCTAAATTTATTATTTCATCAACAAATCTATTTTGTTAAACAATACTTATTGGATGTTTCAACAAGTACTCTTCTATTACATTGTTGTGGTCTTGTATTATTTTTGGTTACTATTGTTCAAATATCAGACTTATACCCTACGATGCTAAAAGACTGTTGAAAAGAATGGTACATTTGGTTATATACAATTATTTTTGCCTGAAGTTGTTTGTGATCTTTAACTATGATATTAGTCCTTCAGTCAGAAATGAAAATATTAAAAACTGGTAAATTAGCTAATTGTGTAAGTTATTTTCAGGAAAGTCAAGTTTAGAGCATTGCTGGAAATGGGTAATGAATTTTTTAAACTACTTGTAAATTAAATTAGAATTGTGGAAAATTATTAGTAGCTTTGGATTAGCGTATTCTAGTAATTAATATATTTCTGTGTTTTAAATTTTTAAACTGACATTTATGAGGACCACTTAGAGATTAGGCACAGGGAATACCTTATTCATGAACTGATCATACAGAGAGTATTACTACTACTACTCATTTCTAAGTGTATTTCAGAATTTATTATTATATATTTATTTAACAAGTTCTATAAGCAAAATTAAATAATCTTATTCTCAGCCTTGAAATCCTCTTTCAATTTTTTGGCTTAAGCAAAGTTTTTGAAATTCACTATTAAAGTTTTTTTGTACAAATATTGCATAAAAAAAAGTATAATTTTTCGTTTATAACAGCTTTCATGTTTTACTAAAGACATGCAATATTACATGAATATAACCTATCACATTCAAAGTAACAGTATATATTATTTCATCTTGTGGTTTTGGATACAATGATCACTAGAAGCAGGTTTCTTGCTTCTTGCTTTGTCCTCAAGCCATTTCCTACTGCATATTTCCAAGAAACAATGTGAAAATAAATTCTTTTTCAATAGCCCTCAAAACAAGGTTTGAGTGACAGCAGTTTTTAGTGGAACATTCGTCAACAGCAAAGTTTGGTTTGAATTTCGCACAAAGTTACTCAAGGGCTATCTGCACTAGTTTTCCTTAATTTAGTAATGAAAGACGAGAGGGAAGGCAGCTAGACATATCACCCACTGCCAACGCTTGGGCTACTCTTTTACCAACGAATAGTGGGATTGACAGTCACTTATAACACCTCCACACAGTTGAAAGGGTGGGCATGTTTGGTGGAATGGAGATTCGATCTACGACCTGCAGATTGCGAGTTGAATGCCTTAACCATCTGGCCATGCCAAGCCCTAACAGCTAAGAAACATTTTATTTTAGGCCTTACATCAAAGTTACTTATTACGTGTAAATGCATTACATCAGTATTTAGAGCATACTTTAATATAAAAAGAAATATATTTAATATAAAAATTTCAAAACATGAAAAAAATAAAGATGTGTTTTACCTCTTCTGAAATTTGAGAACCAAATGTCACCCATGTTCCTGGCAAGGAGAAAAGAAAATATTCAGATTATTATGTTAAATGTATAAAACCTCTCACTAAAAATTTCGCACTTTCAAACATAAAAAAAATATATATATATATAAAACAAAAAGCTGCATATAAAAGTAACTTTAAAAAATTCATTGATAACTTATAATAAAAAAATAGTATTTCATGTTCGTACAAAGTACACTACAGAGTATAAGATCATAAAGCTATGTGTATAGGATGAAATAAAGAGTGTACTATACTTTGAAATAGGTCATTACTATGTGGAAAAAACGGACATTAAAAAGTTACAAGTTTACTTATAGAAAATGAATAAAAAATATATTTTAAACTACATCACCACTATCTGAATGACTTCTCAGGAAAATATTTTATTAATTTTCAATATTAACTTTAAAAATGGATTTTAATGCACACACACACACACACACAGTGCTGTCTTAAGCACGAACTGGACTTTTAATTGTATAAAGCCTGTTGCAAAATCACCATTTTCAGGGATAAGAATTTAACATTAGCTGGGTGTGCACTGACAAATGGCATAAACCTTGTACTTTTGCAATTTCTCTCTCAAATACATGGATTTTACAAATACATAGTAAAATTACACTCTGCTTTCTAGTTCAACGAGCTACTTTCAGAATGATCTTTATATCAGTATGGATTTAATCCTAGTTCAACGAGCTACTTTCAAAATGATCTTTATATCAGTATGGAT
>NW_013675002.1:16173-23777 GCF_000517525.1 Limulus polyphemus | reverse complement strand
TCCTGGTATGTTAGTAATGTTGCCTGTACTATTTACATGCTATATTTTTGATGTGACTTTAGGAGGCTAGTGTTTAAGTTTTGTGTCCTGGTATGTTAGTAATGTTGCCTGTACTATTTACATGCTATATTTTTGATGTGACTTTAGGAGGCTAGTGTTTAAGTTTTGTGTCCTGGTATGTTAGTAATGTTGCCTGTACTATTTACATGCTATATTTTTGATGTGACTTTAAGAGGCTAGTGTTTAAGTTTTGTGTCCTGGTATGTTAGTAATGTTGCCTGTACTATTTACATCCTATATTTTTGATGTGACTTTAGGAGGCTAGTGTTTAAGTTTTTGTCCTGGTATGTTAGTAATGTTGCCTGTACTATTTACATCCTATATTTTTGAAATGTAATAAGTATCTAGAAATTTAGATATTGTTAAAACCAAGTGCTCTAAGTTTTTGGAGAACATTTGTTGAAATTATAAATGCTAGCAAAAATGCTGTCCTATAGGTGGCTGTTTGTGGTAACAAATTCTAATTATAGTATTCATACCTAATTGAAAAAAATTACATTTTCTAAAAAAAAAATGATTTTTCTGGAACGTTCTACATGAGAAAAGTGTTTGGATTGTGCTGATATAAACTGTAAAGTTTTTATTTGTTAAAAGTGGTACCTTTTCTTGAAAAAATAATATTTTTTAAGAACCCCATTTTTTGTACTATATTTACAAATTACATCAATAAAGATATAATCAAACCCTCACGTACAATCGTAGTGAAAGTCATGTTCTTCTTATGAAAAGAGTACTTTTATTTCAAATTGTGTTCTGTGATAAAGAAATGGTTGTTGCACATAACGTAGTTATTTTTCTGTTTGAATCTTGAATACCCCAAATGGGAAATATTTTTATGGATTTTTGTTTGTGGTGCCATTCAATAGATTGTATTTATTATTTTGGTCACATACATAGATACATATATACATGCAACAACCATTATAGTAAGAAGAAGAGAGGCACATAGAGTTTATAAGTTATGTTCAGTGAGAATTGTTTAGTGAGCTGTAATAATCATATCTATAGCTCTCAATAAGTGGTAAAATATTCTGTTGTTGTTTTTTTTTTTCCAAGCTTTGGCAGCTAAGCGAACGTGAAATAACAACTGTGTTATTGCTGCAAATATTTCTCTGGCTCAGTGAATACCACAAAAAAAAGTATACAAGAACCAAAATGGAGGGTTTGGTTTGTAATTGCTAGTTTGATGACTACTTCACAAACAGTGCTTAGACATTTGTGTTATGCTTATTATATTTTTATTAACACTGAATAAAGAGTGTCGTATTAAAATAAAAAAGCCTAACACTAATGTCTTATAACAAATATAATTAATTATAAGTCCCAGGGGTTGCTTTTTCAGTATGGTCTTTCTGAACCAAAGGAACCTGATCAGAAATTTCTGAAGTGCATTGTATTTCATGTGTCCTGTTCAGAAATCTGAATACAATGACACACATGCTTTAAAGAAAGGTTTTTTTTGTACTGAAAGGGTGGGAAACTACTATTCTTTGGAAAGTGAGAGCAGCCAAACAATCATCTGGATGCTGTCATTACCGTTGCTAATTATCCTAATCAAGATTCTGGTTAAGAAGTTAGCACATAGGATTACATACAAAAGTTGTAATGAGACCCAAAACTCTAGCACTTTCTAACAGTTCACTATTCTTTTTCAGAAGTCTTTGAAAGTGCTCTAGTTTTAGGTCTTGTTTGAAAATCATTATGTTAATAAAGAATCTTTAAATATTTTACTGAACATGCAAGGTGGGCAATAAGAAAGTATGGAATTATTAAACATTGAGTTGTGTAGACACATCTGTATGATTCTCATGGGTCTGGGAAAGGGTAGAAATATATAATTTTGCTATCTTGGGCCTGGAAAATCCCGTAAACTTCATTTCAGTGCTGTAAAACCAGAAAAAATAAGTATAACAAAGTAAAAATCATAAGAATGTACAAATGAGTAATGGATGAACTATTATGTTTGTTATTGTAAACAGTGTTTTTACCATAATGTTTATTACAAAAGTGATGTAAGTTTAGTACTGTTAATTATAATAATACTAAGAATTAAATGTGAAATTCATTCTTAAACCAATGTATAGCACAAATGTTGTAAATTACACTGATGTTAATTGTTAATATGTTCTTTGAAAATAATTAACTAGTAACACTACAGTTTCACAGTCACTAAACATAATGATTAGCATTGTTTTCAGAATGAACACTGCTAAACACTATTAATATTAATTCGTATAAAGATTTTGTTCATCTTGAACTAGCCTAATGATAACTTAGTTTGAGTCCGATAACAGCAGACTCAAAAGTATGGTTTACTCCAGTGAAGAAATATTGCAGGTAATTTTCAACAGATAATGGTATTTTAACTAGTAAAGCTGCTAATCAGAACATTTAGATTAGATACTGTAAGTGATGGGTACAGATGTATTATATGTAAATTTAAAGATCTATCTCAATTAAGTTTAAACTTTCATCTCACTTGGAATTGTTGTTTATTCTTATTTGACGAGTTTTGTTAAAACACATTTGAAACTTACCTCAAACTGTTATTTATTTAGTAAAATATTTTTTATTCATATTTTTGGTTTTCAAAAGAAAAAAGTGGAAGGTTTTGATTAAAAATGTCGATCAATATGAGATATAGTTTTAAAGAGGTTTTCTTGTTTGTTTCAGCTGCTATTCCATTGATTGATCCTGACCACAGGCTACTTCCAATCCAGTTTGCTGTAGATCCTGGTAATGAAGTTCGATGGGGAAATGATGAAAACGATTCCTGGATCATGGCTAAGCTGACATTAACAGAGAGAGATAAGCTAGGGTTACTAAAGGAATATCTGGACATCACCGAGATTCCTATCCCATGTGTAAACAGAGATGGTATTGCTCAGATGGTTGAAGATGAAGCAGCATTTGAGAATGGACTTGAGACTCTGAGGGGAGGAGATTACCACGCTGATACTGTTGGTGATGTGATACTCTTCCATAAAAACAAAGCGGCTAAACAACTTCAGACTGTAGCCAAACAGTTTGGTAGCATAGGAAAGAGCATGGGCAAAAAACTAAAAAAAAACTTTGGCAACATTGCTCGTAGAAGTAATTCTTTTAAAGGAGAAACTGGATCATTCAGTAAAACTTCCAGTTTAGACAAGAACAGGAGTGCCATCTGTGACACTCAACCCTCTGGTGGTAACTTTGTTGGAAATACTAACACTGTGATAGCAGCAGTACTTCACATAGATAAAAGACATGAATATCAGGAAGAAATGATTCGCAACTACCTGAATTCTGCAAGAGCTCGGTTTCTGCACGAGATGGAGCAGAAAGAAGGATGTGATGAGGAAAAAGATCAGAACACCATTCATCATGTTCATTGTATTAATGCTGGCTGCATGTCCTATAGCTCGGTAGCGACAAGTTACCTGTGTCCTTCCTGCTACACCCATCAGAAACTTCAAGAGACAGAACTTCCTTGTGATAATCCAAAGGAACTTGAAAAACCAGTGATGACTACAGGAAATTCTTCTTTTTATGCTGAGATTGATCAATCCATGATTGCTTCTCTTGAAAAAGTGCCCTTAGGTGTGAGGTATCCAACTGCTTTACAACAGGAGTTTCATCTGGCCAATTCAGTCTTCTATGGGACCACAGCTACCCTACCTTTAAAGGAAGAAGAGCAGTTTATTTCTGATAAACAGGTTGCAAGTAACCAAGAAGGTCTTGTACAACCATCAATTAAAGCTGTTGGAACCAAGTATGCAACAATAAGCATGGGATGTATTTCAAATGTGCAGCCTCGCAAGTATTTCTGAAGTTTTGCCTCTTAATTTTGTAGAGCTTCTCTTACTTAAAAGGTAGATTCTTTCCAATAAGGATGTATATGTATTCAAGAAGCTTTAGGATGGTGAGTGATGGTATGTGACTGTATCTGATTGAAGGAAATACAAGGAAAAGAGGTAAGGTAACTGAATACTGATGAAAATTAGCCAACAATTTCCACTAACTAAATAATAAAACATTCATTGCTAAAATCTTAATGAATATTTATTTATAATTATAATTTATTTCCTTATTTGTCTTCCAGGTTAAGAGTGTTTATTTCTGTTTTGTGAAAGTGACAGTGGCTGTAAGATTGCAAGATTTACATCAAAAGCTGTAATGTTGTGTAATTAATTACATTTTTAGTGTAAGTATTGGTTTTTCTACATTTGTTTCGGAAATATCATTTATTTTTAGAAAGTTACTAAAGAACATTTATATTTTACTATCTTTTTTTTAAAGAAAATTATTTTCTCCAGTGTATAATATTTTTAATTAGGTGGGTTTCAAATGGACAGTTTTAATTATGGGCAGTTATGTCTGCAGCTACAGTTGTGTGTACTTGGCATATGAAAATCATATGTAAAATGGAGCTGACTGTACTTGTTTTATATATATAGAATCCATAACTGTGACTTATTTTAATGCCTGATATAACTATGGTCGTAGGTAGGGATGTGGCAACAGTAGGTGATGTCATCTTGCACAGAAGGAAGGAATGTTTTTGATCAAATGCATGAATAATAAAAATAAAAACAAATGAATTCAAGTTACTTTAGACTTTTAAAAAGACGTGAGAGTGAGGTTGCCTTGTCATGTCTAAGCCTAATAATTTAGCCTAGCAATCTACAACCATCACACCACACTATATCTAGTTGAAATTCCAGGAAAAATAATGTGTGTAATAGTGTATTTTCACCCACATTTTTAGCTTCGTGAAGTCTTTTAGAAAAGTTTAACTTCTGTGTTATATATGTATACAAATATATATCTATGTGGTGTGATACTTTGCTGAGAAAACATGACATTATGATATAGAGCTGGCTAAATAAGATCTGAGAGTATTTCTAATATTTTAGATCTTGTTTTGCTCCTGAAATTAAATTCAGGGTACAAAAAAATTCAGATTTTTCACATTTAAAAATTTATTTTACTAAAAACGTTCTGTATAAGCTACAGATTTTTTTTTTTATCACACATCTTCTTTCTGATGTATGATGGCAACAATTAATCAGAAGTTACAGACTAAAGGAACAAAGAAGGATCAGTATATGTTTATAAGATGTAAGTAATTTGTTGATCACATCTTTTTTGTTATTTACTTATGAACAGTGACAACAGTTAAAAGTTGTAGGCTAGAGCTGGGTTTCCCAAACATTTTTTAGCTTGAAGACATCTTGGACCTACCTGATGATTTAATAGAAATGTTACAAAATAGCCAAAGTACCTTACTTGGATTACAATTTGTTCTTTCAAAAAAAACAAAACATCGAGCATAAACAATGTATTGTAGTCATATTTATCATAATGAATAATCTTCTTGCTTAAAATATTGTCGTCCAGCGTGAGGGACACTTGACAATTGCCAAGGCTACCCTGAGATTATCTCACTGACCCCTTTTGGTCCACAGATCCTGACCACTGGTCACATATTTCTTTTCTTATGATTAATGACAGCAGTCGTTTAGACTCATTTTTATCATCTTATAAATACTTTATCTTCTAGATCCTATTTTATAATGCGAAAGTATTTTCCAGATAATTCTGAACACTCATACATAAATAGACTTATTTCAGATAAAAAATACATTTTAATAAATCTATGTACTGAATTTAGTAACTTTAAAAGTTTTTTTTCAAATAATATTAAGTATAATTAAATTTTTAAAAATGTTTTTATTGTACATAAAATTTACAACTGTCTTTCTTTGCCTTTTGAGAAAACTACCCCAAGCTAATTGTCCAAAAGGAGAATCCCTGTAAGAAAACTGAATCGATTTGTTAATCACGTGGTACTTAAGCTTTGAAGGCTGCCAATGAGAGAAGTCGTTTCTGATTTTATCTTTAGGCAAAAAAATGTATCATGTTTGAGATAAGAAAAAGTTTTTTGGAAAGAAAATAACTTAAAATAATTTATATGTAAACATATGCACATATTTTATGCATCTATTTATTGCAGTGTAACTGTTTTAAAGTATGAAGAGTATTGAAACTGTTACTGATGACATCTTATAGCCCAAATACATATATTGTAAGGAAAAATAAAGTTTCATGTGTGATGTTTGAATCTCAATACATGTAGCTGTCCAGTGAAGTTAATAGTGATAGTAATATAATGATTGAAGCCCAAGTTTACATTTAATATATATTTTAATAGTGAAGATAATAACACAATGTTCGGAGCCCAAGCTTGTGTGAAGCTAATGATGGCAAATAATATTTGATCCAAAGGCTACATGTGAAAATTATGACACTGTTTAAAGCCTGAACTTACACGTAAATACTTACAGGTGATGATGCATTATTTCATCTATATCCTGCATGCATAAGCCTATTCCATTTATTGAACTAGGGACAGAATTCACTGCATAGTAAAATTGACTCACATTTTTACTTATTCTTTGAGTGATTTCCTGTGAAAAATTTTCACCTTAGTTGTGACATTGTACGAATTCAGTGTTTAATTTGGAACAGAAGTGGCAGCTTATGTACTGTGGAAAGATGGCCATGTTCTCAACTGGAGCAAAAGTCTTACAAAATAACTTAAAAATAAAATATCCAAGTGTTAAGTACAAACCTTTGAATTTTTATTAGGGTTAAAAAAGTTAAACTATTGTAAGGGGGATAAGTTTTTGTTTTCTTAGTCTTTAGTTGGAAGTCGTCATCAACACTTTTTACCCGAGCTTCATTGTTAATATTGATCACTAACTCATTAGTTGGAAATGTGATAATTCTCTTCAATCAGAAGATGTTTTTTCAGACATTCTTTCTTTTTTACCATTAAACTTGAATACGAGTTTTAGTTAATGTTATTTGTACAAATTTCGTAGTTAAACTCAGGTTCAAGTCTTTAGCTGTAAGCTTTGATTTACTACGACATTACAATAAATTTTCATTATGATCACTTGGGGTTTTGTTTCCTTATGTGGTATGTATGACTTTATTAGGAGTATCAGAAAAAAGTGTGAATTAAGCATGGGCTAACAACTATAAAATGGATGATAAAGAAGGGGTGACTATAGAAATCCTTTATATTTTGGTTGGTCACATAAAATGTAGGTAAACATTTAAGATTTGATTTGAAACAACAGGCATGTCTATGGAATGTTAACATGTATTATAATCATGATATCTGGTTATGCATTAACTTTGCTGGTTGAATACGGGTTACACTAATATTTTTTTTTGATTAAACAGAAACATAACTTGTCAGTGAAATTTGGTTATATTATTTGTTGAATGATGGGTTTTTCTTTATTATAAGATTAGTTTATTGTACTGTTTAAAAGTAGAGTAATACATTATCAGTGAGAAGTAACAATCTAAGCACTTTATTTCCATATGCATATGTATCCATTAAGTTTTAAATGCTTGTTTTTATATATTAATTAATTGACAATATAATTTACAGGAACTCAACCCAATTACACAGTTGTCACACAATCCAGAAGTCAGCTGTAAATTTCTCACAATTGTTACATAACCCAGTAGTCAGCTGTAAATTTCTC
>NW_013675002.1:14328-15256 GCF_000517525.1 Limulus polyphemus | reverse complement strand
GTCACATAACCCAGTAGTCAACTATAAAGTCCTTACAGTTGTCACATAACCCAGTAGTCAACTATAAAGTCCTTACAGTTGTCACATAACCCAGTAGTCAACTATAAAGTCCTTACAGTTGTCACATAACCCAGCAGTCAACTATAAAGTCCTTACAGATGTCACATAACCCAGTAGTCAGCTGTAAAGTTTTCACATAACCCAGCAGTCAGCTTTAAAGTCCTTACAGTTGTCACATAACCCAGTACACAGCTGTAAAGTTTTCATAGTTTTCACATAACCCAGCAGTTAGCTGTAAAGTCCTTACAGTTATCACATAACCCAGTAGTCAACTATAAAGTCCTTACAGATGGCACATAACCCAGTAGTCAGCTGTAAAGTCCTTACAGTTGTCACATAACCCAGCAGTCAGCTGTAAAGTCCTTACAGTTGTCACATAACCCAGCAGTCAGCTGTAAAGTATTCACAGTTGTCACATAACCCAGTAGTCAACTGTAAAGTCCTTACAGATGTCACATAACCAAGCAGTCAGCTAGAAAGTTACCAAATACAACTGAGTTAGAAAGTCCCACCAGTTTTAATGTTACCAAATACAACCAAGTAAGAAAGTCCTACCAGTTTTAATGTTACCAAATACAACCCAGTTAGAAAGTCCTACCAGTTTTAATGTTACCAAATACAACCCAGTTAGAAAGTCCTACCAGTTTTAATGTTACCAAATACAAAACAGATAGAAAGTCCCACCAGTTTTAATGTTACCAAATACAAAACAGTTAGAGAGTCCTACCAGTTTTAAGGTTACCATATACAAAACAGTTAGAAAGCCCTACCAGTTTTAATGTTACCAAATACAAAACAGTTAGAAAGTCCTACCAGTTTTTAACATTACCAAATACAACCAAGTTAGAAAGTCCTACCAGTTTTTAAT
>NW_013675002.1:9873-13940 GCF_000517525.1 Limulus polyphemus | reverse complement strand
CTACCAGTTTTAAGGTTACCATATACAAAACAGTTAGAAAGCCCTACCAGTTTTAATGTTACCAAATACAAAACAGTTAGAAAGTCCTACCAGTTTTAATGTTACCAAATACAACCAAGTAAGAAAGTCCTACCAGTTTTAAAGTTACCAAATACAACCGAGTTAGAAAGTCCTACCAGTTTTAACATTACCAAATACAACCAAGTTAGAAAGTCCTACCAGTTTTAACATTACCAAATACAACCAAGTTAGAAAGTCCCACCAGTTTTAATGTTACCAAATACAACCAAGTAAGAAAGTCCCACCAGTTTTAACGTTACCAAATACAACCAAGTTAGAAAGTCCTACCAGTTTTAATTTTACCAAATACAACCAATTTAAAGGAAATATGACCCAATTTGAAAGTCTGTACAGTTGTCATAAGCATAGTGAATTGAAAGTCACATAGTCAAACGTAAAGCCAACTATAAAGTTATTTCAGTTGTTACATAGTCAAATATCATCTTTACTTTTCTTTCAGAATCAAATAAAATCTTCGAAGTAGCTCTAACAATTTTAACATAACAAAACAGACAAGGAAAATGTCCTTATGACTCTCACACAAGCACCACCTAGAAACACTTTTTACAAAGTTTTAGAAAGTGCATATGACGAAAGATTAAGTTAGATGTATGTATTGTTTGTAAGTGTAGTTCAACTAAACATAAATATCCAAACAGGAAACTACTAAACGCAACCTTTCACAGAGATGTACAATTATGACAAAATAAATCTTAAAATTATGAAACATTCCTTACACTTGTTACATAGTTAAATGTGGAAGTTCTTGAATTTTTTTTACAATGTCACACAACTAGTCTAAACTATTAGCTATTCCTTAAAACTGTGTGAAAAAATTATCTTTAACTTGCCCAAACTGTCAGAAAGTTAAGCTTGACGACAAAGTTGTGTAAATTTTTATTTTTTTATATAATGTGTTTTCAATAGTTGGTTAAATGCTTTTAGCCATACAATACATTGATAATCACCAGAATGTATGTAAATTTGGTTTTAGGCTAGTAAACATCTTAATTGTTTGAATATTACCTAACAAATGTATAAAGTTGGAAGACATTTTATCTTGTTATGGACTGCTGGACATCTTAAAACAGGGGTGGCCACTAGAGAGTTTATACAATTTTTTCTTGATTGTAGGCATTTATATATATATACATCTGTAAACAAAAGTTTAAACTAAGAGTCCTGGTAACTAGTTGCTGATAAGCATCACGGATGTGTGGTAGTGAGTTTGATCAAGCATGAAGAGATAACTTCACCTTTGGAGAATAATAGTTAATACATAAGTTAGCAGGCATACTGTGAACAAATTCTTTATTTTGTTTTGTCTTTAATGCTGCTTTTTATCTATGTAAAAAAGCAACCCTAATACATATGTAGATTAAAAAGGTTTGGCACTGTTTAGTTAATACCCAATGTATAATAACACTGCAAAAAAATTCAATAAAAATGTACCAGTGGAGAAAATTTTAGAGATTGTATTTCAGTGTTTTAAACATGTCTGTGGGTGTTCAAGACTAACATTACAGTGTACTTTGTAGAGGTGATTTTACATTTAATGAAAAATAACTATCATTTTGAACGGTCATTTTTGATAGCAAAAAGTATATACTGTAGTCTGATAACTAACAATCTGAACACTGTCATTTTTCATTAGAATCACATGCTGTTATCGTAAGCAAAGACTTCGAATTAGGATTAGTTTTTATCAAAAGTCTTGTTTTTTCTACTTATGTCAAATCTATTTCTTTTCACTTGCTTTTTTAACTTTTGTAAATAGCTTTTTAGATTTACATGGCATTGATGATAAAGTATAGCTGTGTATTACCTTTACAAATGTTTATTTCAATACCTTGGTGTAAATCTGATGGTTTCCTTTTATTGATATATGATTCAGATGTATATTAGTGGCTGAAATTTAAAATATGTAACAAAAAGCATATTTAATCCATGAATAAAATGAACTTAACATTGAAAATTCATTTTAACTTTAAATAAATAGTGATGGAGAATTGAAAGTATAAAATCAATTCAAATATCAATGACATATTAAATGTGTACTGCAGAACATTACGTAAAGCATGTTAAGTAGTCTTTCAGTTAAACCAGTGGTTTCCAAACTGTGTTTCGCAGCAAGTTGCTAGCGGTGTTGCACAAATCAAGGTAAGTGGGTTAGGGTGTCATCAGTGAAAAAAGTTTGGTAACCACCGAGTTAAACTTTGAATGTTAGTAACTCCTTTTTAATCAAAGTCCATAGAAAAGTTTGTAGTTTTATGTCTGGAATTTTTAAA
The DNA here is from genome assembly GCF_000517525.1 of Limulus polyphemus. Classification (NCBI taxonomy): domain Eukaryota; kingdom Metazoa; phylum Arthropoda; class Merostomata; order Xiphosura; family Limulidae; genus Limulus; species Limulus polyphemus. The sequence goes on along the minus strand of NW_013675002.1, from coordinate 11,592 downwards.
ATTTTACAAGAGTTAGGAAAGTTTCATTACTTTAAACATGTTAAAACATCAAAGTTTTTATACTTTCAGTATTTACTGGAATCATAAATTTCGTGATTTAAGGTCAAGTTTTATTATAAAACACATTCATGTTAATTTATGGGAACTTAAAAATGTCTGTCGTACTTATTGTATTGAAATATCTTGAGGCAACCTGAAGATTTTGTGTTTGGCTCAGAATCTTGCTGAATTTCAATATTGAGGTCACTTTATTGTAAGATGCGTGTTTAAACTTTTTGTGTAATTAAAAGCTATTCAATTTCAGTGTTTTACAAAAAACAAAATTTATGATGAAATATCACTATATTATGTTTGATTTATGACTACATATAAAGCCTTTTAAGGTCAGAGGTCACATTTTGTGAAAATTAACTATGTATAGTATTGTAAAGTTTAGAGTATGGTTTATTGTAACACTCTTATCTTGATATAATGTTTGTTTAAAAGGTTATGTAAACAAATTAGTAAGTGATGCACTTATAAGGAATTATCAGAATTTTCGTGCTATTATTTTGGATAAAAGTAATTTATGGCTGTCATATTATTGGTCCATTATCCGTCCGCCACTCGTGTTGTCATGATTGATGGTACGTAATACAGTTACACTCAGATATGAACAAGATTTTTAGGAGTGTTTCTCAAGATGTTCGTCGGCTAGGAGCAAAAATCAGTTAAGGCAATATTGTAATGCGAGTAGACAAAATGAATACAGAAAAATCCAGGTCAGAGATGTTGTTAATGAATTTGATATAAGAATTAACTTTACGTGAAATGTTATCCAAGGATGTTAACAAAACAAGGAAGATATCTACATCTACAGCAGAATAGCGTAGAAGAATACTGTTGAAGAGGACATATTCATTGATTGGATGGTCACAGTTGATGAATTGTGATTACATTAATTTAAGCCTGAAACCTAAGTGTGGGAAAGAACCTTCTGACCCCTACTGGTTTTGAGTGATAGCGGAAACAAATCTTGTTTTTCATACTGGTATGTTGTCTAGTCTTCATGAAATGTGACTGTCAAGAATTTGCTTATAAATACTTTGGCACATCTTTTTTTTTTTCAGTTGACTTAATATGTAGCTAATGTAAGCTGAATGTATTTTATTCATCTATTAAGTTGGGTCAATTTTCATGTAACAGTTTGTGGAGTTTTCTACTACCTGCAATTTAGATAATTCCTCTGACAGGCAGTTTAAAGATATTTTATATTTAACATATTATTCCTGTTCTAGTTTTTTTAAAGGCATTTTTTGTGTAGAATATCAATACACAAGGATATAACTTAAAATGGTGCAAGTAAAATAACTACTTTCAGATTTCAAAAGATTTTTACTTAATGAGTTGATAAGTAGCCCCTCTTGTGTATTTATTTAGGTCTGAAATATAACTTAAATATTGACTGTGTCATGTGAGCATTTTAAAAATGTCTGTGTAGTTACTTTCAGAAGTAGGTTTTATTAGTATACACATATATAGTTAAGAATGAGTTACTTTCAGAAGTAGGTTTTATTAGTATACACATGTATATAGTTAAGAATGAGTTACTAAAATCAAGCTGATAAAAATTAGAATTATAAGTTTAATTGGAAGTTCTTGAGTCAAGTGTCATGTTTTTCTGATACTTAAACCTTTAAGTCATTCACATTGTGCTACTTTTACTGCATTTATCTAACT
>NW_013675002.1:0-9239 GCF_000517525.1 Limulus polyphemus | reverse complement strand
TACAGAGAAAGTGTACCACTTGGAACTTTCTTGGTGAGGAGGTGTCGTAAACACATAAAGATAACAGAGAAAGTGTACTGCATCAGCTTATCACTGCAACGTGTACTTAAATATTTTGTCAGAATACAGAATATGCACCACAAACAACACTTTGTCTACAACAACATTGATCACATAATATTTTTCTAGTTTTTTACAACACAAGGGTTATCCCTGGAAATAATCCTTTTGTTGCTCATCTTCAAACTCATTTTTGAACAAAAAAAGAAGGAGGAATAATGCATTCTCTACTATATTTGAGATGCTAATTTCCTGTTCTGCTTCACTCAATTTTCCTATTTGGAAAATAACTTTCTTCCAGAACATATTCTGGACAGGGAAATCAAGCATACCCATGGAAGTGTACAGTGGTTGGTTGTACTCATTGTGTTTTCTTCTCTATTGGATACTCAGTCTACATTCATTGGATTATTGCTTATACACCTGATGATCTATCTTTCAAGCCAAAGAAGACCACTTACATTATCAGTTTGTGTGTTGCTAGAGTGGCATAATTGGCATTAGTTGATTTTCTATTGAGCTGGCCTGAGGAAATCTTGCATATTTTAATTTGTTGGAGACTTTAATCTGCTTTCTCTGGTAATTCCTTCAACAATCTTAATAAAGTGCTTGTGTTTTGATTTTCCTAGCACACAAGTATGTATCCATGGTAACCTTCTGCACAAACTTTGCATCTGGACATCAGATTAGTACTTTTCACTATTCCTAGTTTTGTGGCTGGAATCTTGGGGAAATAATTTCCCCATTTTTTGGGGAGGAAACTGATTTCATACATTCCCTGTGAATATTTCACTTGAATAAGGGTACTGTGATGAAACTGCCCCTTGCTATAAGGCTTTTCAAGTGCCTGTTGTTGCCAAGATGGTGTAGGGCTGTGAGGGCAGTTCACAAATATTCCTAACAGTCTGGTTGTAATACGTTGATGTTTGCTTCCAACTACAAGCTTCTGTTAGTTTCCATGTTGCTATGTTGAAAGTTTGATTTAAATTTCAGTTGTGCCATTTTCACTTCAGAGTAGAAATTCTTACATAGAGTAACAGGAGAAAGCTTGTTATTTGGAAATGATGTTATAGAAATTTAATTCACCTGGAAAACGTATTCATAACTTGCAAGTCAATTATTTTGTTGACTTCCTAGGGATGGCTGAATAGCATTTGAATATGTGTGATCAGTAAAAGTACCCATCATATATTTGTCATTCAACATCTGTTTTGTTTGGTACTGGGCTTCCATACTTAAACCATTGTCCAATTGCTTATCCGTTAAACTCAACCCTAACAACCACTTCCTCACTTACAACTCGGTTGTATCTTTTTTTGTCTGCCTGATATACTTTTAAGCTTTGTACGGACTCCAACCCACAATAGTGTATCATAATGGGTAATAAGGGACTTACATTTGATTTTGCTAGAAGCAATCAAACACAGATTTTCATCTTAAAAATTGTATTAATTCCTAAGTTCAGTGGCCAACTACTCGTTATGACACTCTTTCATTGTAGTCACAAACATGTCTTTTCCATCCACTTTGTCAACAGTTATCACCATTTGTAAGCTTGTGGAATAAAACATTAATTGGGTACAGACAAATAAAATCCACAAATATGTTTTTGTAAGACTTTTTCCATATTGGTTCTTTTATGTCCCAAACAGCCAGTATGGATTTCTTTACATGATAGAGAACTCTTTCACCCGTACACTTTATGGTACATTTATACTATTATCACATACTTCTGCTGATAAAATTGAACTTTAATCTCCTTCCATCTCTGTATTTACACAAACACACACACAACTTAAAGAACGATTGTGTAAGTGTCTATAATAATGTTTAGCTAACATATTTTGGAGTATCATACCATGCAGATGAAAAGGCCTAATAGTAGTTGTGGCACAGAATGATTTTCGTGTTTCACCTGTTATTCAGTGGTGACGACCTGCTCATGTTTGTTTTAACCATAAAGGTGTACGTTGATAAGGATTTTTCACGTTAAATCCAGCAATATATGATTTATGGGGCCTTTCTTCAATCATATACAAAACTTTTGATATTCTATCAAAATCATGAAAGGTTTAAATCTGGAGCCAGATAGTGTTTGGTATATGCAAGGTTTTAGATTATTCAACTTGCCTGTACATGATGTACTGTGGCAGTGACTAAAATAAGCTTAGTTACGGCCATTCAGAAGGGTTAATGACATAGCACTGTTCTGTGAAAGCATTTTATGTATGTTTGTATAAATTAATCAATGCAGTCACTATAGTGTGTGAAATATTAAAACAAATGTTGTTAGCTATTGATGATTGGAAAATTATTAGCTTTAGTATACAGTAGGTGGAAACAAGTCATTTTCTGCACTCTCAAGTCTTCAAAAATTGGACTTAAACATCTTTTCTTTATTTATACATTTGGAAAGCTTAAAACCAAAGGTAAATTCTTTCAAATGGAAGATGAATTTAAAAAAGTGTGTGTAATTTGTTATTTAGTGCTTGATATGATGAGCAAAAAGCATAAAAATATGAAAAAACAAACAGGCTTAGAATTTTCATGTATGTAGAAATGTTTCAGTAAATTTAGCGCAGTGCCTTCACTGTTAAAGTTTCAGTGTGTTGTAATTTTTTTTTTTTTTCTTTTACTTCATTCAGGTTATTACATTTTCTAACAGTAATTTTTACTTTGTCGTTATTCTAACATATTTAGGTTTTATAATATCGTTACTTCCTATTTTGTAAAGTACAAACTTTTGTAAGAGCTGTGGTGACGAAAATTTGATAATGTGCAACTTGGTTTTCTTGGTGGTCAAGTATTATCTTGAGTGAAATACAGATGTATTATTGCTTAGTTTTTTTGTGTCTTGGTAATCAACGAACAAAATAAAACAAGTCTGGTGAGAGAGAGGTATTCTTGCATACTTTACTGTAAAGTATCACATTTATCTGTAAAGCTGTCCACCTAGAAACTGTAAGACTTAACATTTTTTGGAATAAAAATAAAAACAGGCAAGTTGTTTTATTGAATAATATTTATTTAAAGGTTATTTATTATTAATCTAATTACATTTAGAATCATTACTGGTAATTGCTGCCTTTTGTGTGGCTTCAGTTTTAATGTGTTAATGGAATTATTGGGTATCTTGATGCCTTTATACGCCACAAGAATTATTAATAATTCCCCATTCCAGTCATTTAAAATGTTCTTTCATCTTTATGTAGTTAGAATAATACCACACACACACACACAATACTTTTGAGACCTTACTCAAAAGAATAAAAAAAAGAAAATTTTCATCCTGGCACCAGAAATTCCTCACTTTGGCAGTTTATTGAAACAAGAAATGAAACTGTACTTTGAAAGTTGTTAACTACACAGGAGCGAAGATCCTCAGGTTTAACATAAAACCCTGGCACGTTGTACCATGGAGAGAACGATTTACTCTTTAGTAGACATCTTAAAAACTCATCCAAACAGTTTATAGATACACTAACAAGTACTGTAGCTTCTTGGTAACTAGTTATTATAATGGTTATAGCCACCAGTCCATAATACAGTTCGTACAAAATTAATTTTTACTCTAATTATCACAGCCACTAATCATCAGTATAACTGACTGTGGTTGCATTTGTTGACAGGTGAAGAGGTGTTTTGTTACGACTATCATCAGAGTAACCTCCCAAGTAGTGATTATAGCTACACTATGTTGAATCAGAAAGCATGATAACAACCAAAGTTAACTTTTTGTGCATGTGTGTGTGTGTGTGTGTTTGTGAAGTTCATTATACACATATATTTACAAATAGCAAACTGTACTGGCACTCAGACTGGCTTAGTCACCTACACCACTTGTAATATCACAATGATGACAATGCCTGATTTATGTTAAGAAGAAGAGATATTTGTAAAGTTTCAAATATGATTCTCTTACTCCAACTGAAATAATTTTCTTGACTCTTTTGGTCAGTTGTTTGATACAAAGCACTTTATATTAAAAAACCTATGCACAGCAATAAGAATTATCAACATTGTTTGAAAAGTTATAAGTTATGTTTCACGGTGCTACATTCCGTCATAGATGTGGTGAATCTCCAAGGTAGGTAACATCATTTGGATGTGGACTTTGACATTTCTGGGGAGGAAAAACATTTGAGTGTAAAATTTGAGGTACTGATAACCTTAAAAGAAGATAACACTTGCTCTTGATACTCGAGGTTTAGGAACTATATATAAAATAAGGTAACTTGGTACACCTGTTTTGACTGATTTACCTTAAAGAACTCATAATAACAAACAAATCAATTAACTTGAGTACTTCTATTACCCGAGTTAGGGACAAAACTGATAATATAATTATACAGAATTGTACTTCATATATCTTGCCATTTCAATTCCTGTAACAAAATTATTATTTTCTATACCTTCACAATATACTTATATGCTTACACTACTTTTAATTAACATTCAAGTTTTGTAAAGTGTCCTTATTAAAGCTTTTAGACTACTACTACTAGTCTTAGCTAAGCAAAAAGGAGAATCTGTGACATTAAAGATTAAGTTAGTGTTTCTATTAGTATTTGATAACTGCTGACAATTTAATACATTTGTAAATTTTTTAAATTAGCATTTAGCACTAGAAACATTCTGTATATCATAACGGTGGTGCCGACATTGGTAATTAAAAGGTATAAGTGTTGGTTATACGTATATCTAAAGTTTAATACTATTTATTCTACACTGTAGTTCAGCTTAGTGACTGAAATGTAACTTTAGCTAAAATTTAAGTTTATTCAATTATAGATAAGTTTTAAATCGTCTTATCACAAAAATAATCTAAAGACAAGTTATTGTCATTACTCATTTTAAAGACAAATTCTTAGTGAGAAGATAATATATTTAACTTTAAAATTAGGCTTAACAGTGTTGTCAATAGGCTACCCGTATTTAATGTTGGGTTTTATTTGGAAAATCGGGGATGACATGTACAGTTTGTGTATAAAACTTGAAGGTTGTTTTAAACAGGGTTGAGGCTATGGTAAGAGAGAAGGGTAAACTGTGGGAAAAGGTAGCAAGATGTAGAGAGGAAATTGAACTTTTACAGGGGCTAGTGATAACTTTTGGGAGGTTGGAAGTAGTAATAATAGGGCTAGTGGTTATAGATTTAATTATAAATAGAAGACTGGTAAAGAAGAGACTTTGGCTCGTGTTTACGATGAACTTAAGGAAGGAGAATCTTTAGTATAACATGTGGATAAGATAGGAGAATATAGTTAGCAAGGCAGGGATGCACGTGATACAGTAAAGGGTACTAGTAGTGATACAGTCGTTGTAGTGCACATAGGAGCTGATGATATAGGGAAGGATAGATCGAAGGAGCTAATTGTTAAGTACAAGGCATTAATAAAAATATTCAAAGAAAAAGGTCATAATAACTTAGCTGTGGGGATGAAATAACAAGTAGGTCACTAGGGGTGAATACTAGACTTAGGTGTAAGAGAAGGATGGCTGGTTGGATTTATGGGATCAATTCAATGGAAGCTTTATAGAGTAGATGGTTTTATATTTGTTTGGCTTGTTGGTAAAGGTTATTAACTCAACTCCAAGGGCAATCTGAAACTAGAATTAGACCAAAATAATGAAGAAAAAATAAGATGTAGAGAGGGGTATAATATGGTTGACTTTAGAGTACTGGTTGGAACAGAAGATTTTGATATAATGGGAATAACTGAAACCTGGCTACATTTAGACAATTTTGATGACAGGAATTTCTTTGGAATACAGGGTTATTTAATAAGGATAAAGCACTAAAATAAGGAGGAGTGATGGCCATATATGTAAAATGTGAGTTACATCCTGTTGAAATTGAAGGATATCAGAGCTAACAGCAATAAGATTAAATCTATCTGGGTTTCTGTTAGTGGTTATGAAGGGAAAAGGCTTTTAGTTGGAATTTGTTACAGACTATCAAATGAAACTACAGGGAAATAAAGAATTCAACTGTGCAACAAGGTTATAATTATGGGAGATTATGATTATAGGCCTATAGATTGGAAAATCGTGAGGGAGACAGACTTTCAGAAATATATTCAGGGTTTTCTCAACAATTGGTTATGGAACCTACTAGAACAATGCTATTTTAGATCTATTGTTAACTTCTACTATAGAAATGGTGGAACATCTGGAGATAAGGAATAATTTTGTTTGTTTGTACTTACACAATGGGCTATCTGTGCTCTGCCCAAGAATTGGGTGTATGACTTAGTTGAAGATGCTGATCAAAGTTAGAAGAAATTTTAAAATAAGTTGTTATATATTCAAGATATGCATGTTACAAAATGGTGGTTACAAGTAAAAAACCAGGCTGGTTAACAAAAGATATAAAGGAGAAAATTAAAGAAAAGTATTACAAATGTAGATTGACTGCAATGATGAGAGATTTGATGTGAAAGAAGATTGGCTACAAATGTAAAACAAAATCTGGTGACTATGGAATGGCTGGGTTATTTAAACAGTATTCCTCATCCTGAACAGTTACTAGATGGAAACAAGATGATCAAGTTAGTTTGAAGTTTAAATAATGATAAATCTCCTGCTCTAGATAATATTTACCCAATAGTTTTGGAAAAAGGGTTAAGGGTCCAGATGAAATGATGTAGAACAAAAATTAGATGCAGTACACAAAAACTTTTCAAATATGTAATGTAGTAATTTGTTTTTTTATGATTATTTGCTAAAATCTCGTGGCACCTTGGTTGAGAGAAACACCTTGCTACCTTAAGTGACTCTAAATGAAACACCGGTATTAATTAGTATTAATGCTCAGTGCATGAATATTAAATATAATACAATTACAACAAATTAAAAGAACTTACCACTTGGTTGTTCTGCCATAATTTCATTTCAGTTTTATACTTTTCAAATTCATTACACCAATCAGAATACACTTTTTTATATTCGTTCTGTGAGGGTGAATTACATGACTCTGGAACAAGAAAACAACATATGAAACATACTGGTGTAATTCTTACTAATTTGATTGGAAATCTGTACAAAATAACATTGTTATTTTCTGTGTATGACCACAATATCTTGCTTGCTCTAAGGAGTCGCATACATATTTATGCATGGATAATTCATAAACTGGAGAGTTCAAATTCCTTGTGTAAGTTACAGTTGTTTTATTAATGTCCAGAAAAGTTTTTTAAATTTTCATATTAATGTATTCATCTCTTGAATACAATTTATCATTAGAAATATGGTCAGAACAATTTTATACTTTGAGGTATGTATTGAAACTGAGTAGTTTGTTAGATACATTCATAACTAGTGCATACAATGATACGTTTTACCTTGTTTAGTATATGTGTAACAATGATACGTTTTACCTCGTTTAATACAAGTGTGACAATGATACGTTTTACCTTGTTTAATACAAGTGTGACAATGATACGTTTTACCTTGTTTGAAAGCTAAGAAACCTGATGAAGAAGTAAGATGCGCACAGCATTAGAGACAGTAAATGTTTGGTATTACAGATTAAACAGTTTCCTCTCTACCCTTTATTCCCCCAAAACAAAATATGATGAAGATGAGAAGCAACTGAAGGTTACAGGAACTTATACCAACAATTATACAAGACATCAGGTTTTAAAGGAACAGCTTATGTTTGGTAAAGGGCACCCGAACTTAGTTTCCTCTTAAGGTAGTTGCGTCAAATATACTTGATACTGAAACTGGGATGTTTCATACAATATCTATCTGTGATAATGTGCAGTCAGTTGTTGCTGGCAGTAAATACATGCTTGGCCAATTCTTATAACATAAATCACACTTGTATTAAACAAGGTAAAACGTATCATTGTTACACTTGTATTAAACAAGGTAAAACGTATCACTGTCACACTTGTATTAAACAAGGTAAAACGTATCATTGTCACACTTGTATTAAACAAGGTAAAACGTATCATTGTTACACACATATATTAAACAAGGTAAAACGTATCATTGTTACACACATATATTAAACAAGGTAAAACGTATCATTGTTATACATATATTAAACAAGGTAAAACGTATCATTGTTACACACATATATTAAACAAGGTAAAACGTATCATTGTTACACACATATATTAAACAAGGTAAAACGTATCACTGTTATACATATATTAAACAAGGTAAAACGTATCATTGTTATACATATGTATCATTCTTGTACCTCTATGGACAATATCTCACAGTAGTAGCATTGTAAAATAAAGTTATTATTTATTTTGGTATGAAGCGATTTTTGGTGAGGTCAAAAATTAACTCGGTTATTTCAGCTTATTTTATAACTTTACATTAATTGTTAACTTTGAGACAAATATTTTTATAATATATTTTATCTTCAATGAAGGAATCAAAATTAATGTTTCTGGTCAGGGTTGTAGAAGACGATATTTGAAAGTCATGATAAAGTATTGACTTAACTTTCATCGTGCACTTACTGACAATACATGACACCAGATGGCAACAATGAGCTGAACAGTGATAATTAGCAGTTTCAGAATTTCCATTTTGTTTGGGTTCCACTTCTCAACTATTGTTTTAAGTTATAATTCGTGACAATATTTTCTGAAGAAGACAAACTGTCATATGACAGTTGAAAACCTCGGTTTCCAATTTTCAAAAGTTCAATTTTGTGAAGGTAAAACCACTGACGAGTCAACCACCATATATACCATTTACTGCCAAAAAGTGAAAAGTTCATAGAGCGTCATACTTTTATAGTGGTTTGAAAATACTGAAACAAAATAGGTTTTTTTTGTTCAAGGAAACTCCTGTAATTTAAAACTTGCCCTTAATGTATGTTTGTTTGTTTGTAGTTACGCACAAAGCTACGCAAAGGGCTATCCGTGCTCTGCCCACCACGGGTATCAAAACACAGATTCTAGCGTTGTAAGTCCGCAGACTGTGCTATAAGGGGGCTCATTGTTTTAATAAACCGAAAGTATTAAATTTATACGTCTATACACGGACTTAATGGTATCTACGGGTCTCAACAACTCTAGTAACTTTATACGTCTACACACGGACTTAATGGTAACTACGGGTTTCAACAACTCTAGTAACTTTATACGTCTATACACGGACTTAATGGTATCTACGGGTCTCAACAACTCTAGTAACTTTATACGTCTACACAC
>NW_013675001.1:18839-23374 GCF_000517525.1 Limulus polyphemus | reverse complement strand
TGGTTTACTTTACGTTTCACGCCTAACTGATTTATTTAGCAGGAGAACTGACAGATGTGGAATGAAACCAATGGTTTACTTTACGTTTCACTTCCAACTGATTTATGTAGCAGGAGAACTGACAGATGTGGAATGAAACCAATGGTTTACTTTACGTTTCACTTCCAACTGATTTATGTAGCAGGAGAACTGACAGATGTGGAATGAAACCAATTGTTTACTTTACGTTTCACTTCCAACTGATTTATGTAACAGGAGAACTGACAGATGTGGAATGAAACCAATTGTTTACTTTACGTTTCACTTCCAACTGATTTATGTAGCAGGGGAACTGGTGAAGCTGAATTACTCAGTTGGTGAAGAAATAGTTTTAGAAAATACGGTTAAAATGTAAATTAATTCACGAAAGGCTGAAAAACCCAAGAGAACAGGTTTTAAAGGGTTTTATTGAGAAACATGAAATTGGAAGAAAACCCGTTTATAATCTCATTCACTTTATATCATAAAGTATCAAAACAGTTATGACTTTACATAATAATGTATCCTTTCAACAAAAGACATGACCGTAAAATAATAAAATTAGATTTTAACACAGAAACGTCGTTTGAAAAGATTTAAGTATAACCAAACATCTTAAGGCTATTTTGTTTAATATAAGATTAATTAAACCAAGTTGGTGTATTTCTTCAGGTTCGAATTGATTATTTTCGTAACTAATAGTTTTCTCTCAGGGCCGCCCTCTAAATAATTCCGTTGTCATCCCTCACAAACACATTACTAGATTTTAAAATTGATTACACACACAAGACATGAAAAAATTATATAATTTATTTTTCGTCCTGTACGTCGTGAGAGAAAAACAAGCAGATAGAATATTAAGTAGTGGACTGTTGCATGGTGTTGTTAAGTTTTATTTATGAGTTAGGTCTATCGCTTGATTGTCATTCGTGAAACCGTGCAAGATGAAAAACTTTCATTTGAGAAGAAAAAGAACTTTTCTGGTCCTTCCTGATTATTCGATAAAATATATACTTTGTATTATATTCAACTAACCAAGCGATAGAAACCATTACAACAATATTGATGCTGCTTAACTCAACTGTATTCCAGCGATAGAAACCATCACAACAATATTTATGTAGCTTAAACTCAACTGTAAATTAATAATGTGGTTCAATCATATAGATAATATTGTTACGAGGACGAATAGGATAAAGACTCGAGTTATATACAAGCAATGCTATTTAGATTTTATCTTCAAACATATAGATAATATTGTTACGAGGACGAATAGGATAAAGACTCGAGTTATATACAAGCAATGCTATTTAGATTTTATCTTCAAACATATAGATAATATTGTTACCAGGACGAATAGGATAAAGACTCGAGTTATATACAAACAATGCTATTTAGATTTTATCTTCAAACATATAGATAATATTGTTACCAGGACGAATAGGAGTGTGGATACAACACTGGTTTTAAAGGGTATTAGTGTAGTAACCATGTGGAGAGACAGTGTGGATCCAACAATGGTTTTACACTGTATTAGTGTAGTAACCATGTGGAGAGACAGCGTGGATCCAACACTGGTTTTAAAGGGTATTAGTGTAGTAACCATGTGGAGAGACAGTGTGGATACAACACTGGTTTTAAAGGGTATTAGTGTAGTAACCATGTGAAGAGACAGTGTGGATCCAACACTGGGTTTACATGGTATTAGTGTAGTAACCATGTGAAGAGACAGTGTGGATCGAACAATGGTTTTACAGAGATTAGTGTAGTAACCATGTGAAGAGACAGTGTGGATCCAACACTGGGTTTACAGGGTATTAGTGTAGTAACCATGTGAAGAGGCAGTGTGAATCCAACAATGGTTTTACAGGGTATTAGTGTAGTAACCATGTGAAGAGACAGTGTGGATCCAACACTGGGTTTACAGGGTATTAGTGTAGTAACCATGTGAAGAGGCAGTGTGAATCCAACAATAGTTTTACAGGGTATTAGTGTGGTAACCATGTGAAGAAACAGTTTGGATCGAACATTGGTTCTACACTGATTGGTGTAGTAACCATGTGAACAGACAATGTAGATTCTACCACCTATATCGGTAGAGATGAGTTAAAACTGGATTTGAATGTTAGCGAGACGTAGGTGATAGTCGGCTGTTTTATATCTTCTTAGGCCTAATTGTGAATCATAATATTATAATCGTGATATCTTAGCTGTTTAACTGACAACAGGGACAATGACAAAAGATATTAAATCATGCCAGTTGGATATAGTGGATTTTTAAGCAGGTTGTAAGCTGTTTCCTACCTTATAGAATAGTTGTTAGACGCGACACCTTCATACTTCACATGTAAGTACGGTATTTCTACTTGTGGACAAATGTTTTAGGGTGAGAAAATAAGGTTTATAAAGTTATGTTAGTATTCCTTAAGACATTAATGAAACCTTAGTATGCAATCCAACTGGATTATTTCTGCTTATACTAACACTTGTTTTTAATACAATTATAAAATGTGATACTTTGGAAGCAGTGCTCTGATACTTATCATTGCTGATAATGTTTCTCTATAACTCAGTTACAATGTTGTCCTTAATCTGTTATTATGGGTCAATAAATTACTCTGACGTCAGAGCCAACGATATCTAGAGCCTATAACGTAGACAGGTGAATCAAGCTGAATTGATTACTCACTAAATAGTTAACTGTTGAAAAATACAGAACTGTAACAACAGTACCCAGAGGGCGACAACTGCGAGTAAAAGTCAAGAAAACGATGACATTTGGAGAGTTGAATATTCAAATAACGACAGGGATATAAAAGAACAAAACTACAAGTATTTCGAGTTTATGGTTTTTATTGGCAATGATTGGTACAAAACTACAAGTATTTCGACTTTATGGTTTTTACTGGCAATGATTGGTACAAAACTACAAGTATTTCGAGTTTATGGTTTTTACTGGCAGTTATTGGTACAAAACTACAAGTATTTCGAGTTTATGGTTTTTACTGGCAGTTATTGGTACAAACTACAAGTATTTCGAGTTTATGGTTTTTACTGGTAGTGATTGGTACAAAACTACAAGTATTTCGAGTTTATGGTTTTTACTGGCATGATTGGTACAAAACTACAAGTATTTCGAGTTTATGGTTTTTAGTGGCAGTGATTGGTGAATTTTTATAAAACTTCCAAGTTATTTAGAAGAGAAGAAATCGTTCATATTTTCAGATAGATAAAATTCTTCAATGTTTTAAAGATAGATACTGTTTTTTTAGTATGATTGTGGAAAAATCTTTCTTACTTTTCTAGGTATGTAAAATCGTGAGAAAATATACATTTTGCAGAGAAGGCATCTTTCTTACTTTTGTAGAAGTGAACATATGTTTGAAATGAAAAACTGTGAAAATGTCGTTCTTATGATCATTATGATTTAAAGATTTAATTATCAATTAACGAATAATTTGTATTTTAATTACGAGAAACTAATCAATAAAGTTCTGATAACGACTGTCTATTTATGTGGTGATAGTAGCCAGGATTCGAACCAGGGATTTCAAGAAGGGCTCGCCAGGAGGTACATTTACGACCTTTGTTAATTTTTTGCGGCCTCTGTATTGGGGCTATGTGTGATAGATGGCTGCTTCTGGCAGAGGGAGTTTAAGCCTAATACAGAATAAATGCATTCAAATATTTACAAAGACTTGACTAATTTCGTTGTGTTTTCGCTATCAAATGTCGTACATCTACCATTCACACACCAATTTAAATGTCACGAGTTTTTATCTATTACACATTTAAGCCGTTAGAGCTTGTTCATCTTATATATATATATATATATTGCGAGCCTTGATGTCTGTCCGTACGCTCGTCTGTCTCCTGTTTGAAAAGCTGCGCATGAAGGCAAAGCTCAGCATTCACTTTGGAAATGAGGGGAGAGAACAGATATTAATAATGCTGATGCTAAATTTTATTTCACAAGCAGGATATTCTACACTAAATTGTTAGGAATTAATCACACTGTCATTAACATTTCAAAATGTGACGTAACTTAAAGAATAAAAATGTAGATTTACCGTATGTTATTGTTGGCTCTTAGCATGACTGAAATGTTCAACAATTACTTTTCCTGGTGGGTGATATAAGTAACTCAGAGACTGATTCTCACTGAAACCAAGATGGCAACACAATTAGCATTTTTAAAGTCCATGGTTAACAACAACTAAACAAACTTACTGGTACTTGTTAATTGTTTCATGGTGTCGTTTTGTGGTTAACAACAACTAAACAAACTTACTGGTACTTGTTAATAGTTTCGTGGTGTCGTTTTGTGGTTAACAACAACTAAACAAACTTACTGGTACTTGTTAATTGTTTCGTGGTGTCGTTTTGTGGTTAACAACAACTAAACAAACTTACTGGTACTTGTTAATTGTCTCATGGTGTTGTTTTGTGATTAACAAAAACTAAACAAACTTACTGGTACTTGTTAATTGTCTCATGGTGTTGTTTTGTGATTAACA
>NW_013675001.1:14701-18128 GCF_000517525.1 Limulus polyphemus | reverse complement strand
TTTAAAGTGAAAGTAATAACATCCTTCAACCCAGAATCACTTAAAGTGAAAGTAATAACACCCTTCAACCCAGAATCATTACAAGTTGGTGTCCGTTAGTGAAACATATACATACTACTTTACCTACTTGCTTACATTAGTTACCACTTTAGTTTATCTCCAGTCAGCTACCATTTCAGTTTATCTTCAGTCAGCTACCATTTCAGTTTATCTCCAGTCAGCTACCATTTCAGTTTATCTCCAGTCAGCTACCATTTCAGTTTATCTCCAGTCAGCTACCATTTCAGTTTATCTTCAGTCAGCTACCATTTCAGTTTATCTTCAGTCAGCTACCATTTCAGTTTATCTCCAGTCAGCTACCATTTCAGTTTATCTTCAGTCAGCTACCATTTCATTTTATCTCCAGTCAGCTACCATTTCAGTTTATCTCCAGTCAGCTACCATTTCAGTTTATCTTCAGTCATCTACCATTTCAGTTTATCTTCAGTCAGCTACCATTTCAGTTTATCTTCAGTCAGCTACCATTTCAGTTTATCTCCAGTCAGCTACCATTTCAGTTTCCCATCAGTGTTTCCAGTCAGCTACCATTTTAGTTCCCATCAGTGTGTACAGTCTGCTACCATTTCAGTTTCCCATCAGTGTCTCCAGTCAGCTATAATTTCAGTTTCCCATCAGTGTCTCCAGTCAGCTAATATTTCAGTTTCCCATCAGTGTCTTCAGTCATCTACCATTTCAGTTTCCCATCAGTGTCTCCAGTCAGCTACAATTTCAGTTTCCCATCAGTGTCTCCAGTCAGCTAATATTTCAGTTTCCCATCAGTGTCTCCAGTCAGCTACCATTTCAGTTTCCCATCAGTGTCTCCAGTCAGCTATAATTTCAGTTTCCCATCAGTGTCTCCAGTCAGCTATCATTTCAGTTTCTCATCAGTGTCTCCAGTCAGCTACCATTTCAGTTTCCCATCAGTGTTTCCAGTCAGCTATCATTTCAGTTTCACATCAGTGTCTCCAGTCAGCTAATATTTCAGTTTCCCATCAGTGTCTTCAGTCAGTTACCATTTCAGTTTCCCATCAGTGTCTTCAGTCATCTACCATTTCAGTTTCCCATCAGTGTCTCCAGTCAGCTACCATTTTAGTTCCCACCAGTATCTCACGTCAACTACACCGCCCCAGGAACTTATATCAGCTACCAGTCCAACTTTCTACTAGTATGTCACGTCAGCTAACAGCCCAGTTTGCCACCAATATCTTACAACAGCTATCAGTACGGTTTGCCACCAATATCTTACAACAGCTATCAGTACGGTTTGCCACCAGTATCTTACAACAGCTATCAGTACGGTTTGCCACTAGTATCTTACAACAGCTAACAGCACGGTTTGCCACCAGTAACTTACAACAGCTACCAGTACAGTTTGCCACCAGTATCTTACAACAACTACCAGTACAGTTTGCCAACAGTATCTTACAACAGCTACCAGTAAAGTTTGCCACCAGCATCTTACAACAGCTACCAGTACGGTTTGCCACTGGTATCTTATAACAGCTACCAGTACAGTTTGCCAAAAATATCTTACAACAGCTACCAGTAAAGTTTGCCATCAGTATCTCACATCAGCTATCATCACAATTTTCTTCCAGTACCTCACATCAGCTACGAGTACGATTTGCCACCAATATCTTACATCAGCTACCAGTCACGTTGGCGATTAGTAGCTCACATCAGCTACCAATTCAGTTTGCATCAGTATCTTACATCAGCTACGGTTGGCCATCAATATCTTAGAAACAATAGAAACGAATCCATTTGTTACACAGCAGGTCACGTTTTACAATGAAACAATAGAAACGAATCCAGCTTGTTACACAGCAGGTCACGTTTTACAATGAAACAATAGAAAGTAATCCAGCTTGTTCCACAGCAGGTCACGTTTTACAATGAAACAATAGAAACGAATCCATTTTGTTACACAGCAGGTCACGTTTTACAATGAAACAATAGAAACGAATCCAGCTTGTTCCACAGCAGGTCACGTTTTACAATGAAACAATAGAAAGTAATCCAGCTTGTTCCACAGCAGGTCACGTTTTACAATGAAACAATAGAAACTAATCCAGCTTGTTCCACAGCAGGTCACGTTTTACAATGAAACAATAGAAACTAATCCAGCTTGTTCCACAGCAGGTCACGTTTTACGATGAAACAATAGAAACGAATCCAGCTTGTTCCACAGCAGGTCACGTTTTACAATGAAACAATAGAAACTAATCCAGCTTGTTACACAACAGGTCACGTTTTACAATGAAACAATAGAAACGAATCCAGCTTGTTACACAGCAGGTCACGTTTTACAATGAAACAATAGAAACGAATCCAGCTTGTTACACAGCAGGTCACGTTTTACAATGAAACAATAGAAACGAATCCAGCTTGTTACACAGATAATGTGTTATATATGCTAGTAACAGTACAAAACCCATCGAAAACACAGTGTAACAAGATGAGCTTGTTAAAATCGTATTATAGAATAAAATCACCAAAACTTGTAGAGTGTAATAATATTCATGTACTGTTAGTGTAATAATATTGGTGTAATAGTATTCATGTACTGTTAGTGTAATAATATTGGTGTAATAATATTCATGTACTATTAGTGTAATACTATTCATGTACTGTTAGTGTAATACTATTCATGTACTGTTAGTGTAATACTATTTATGTACTATTAGTGTAATACTATTCAAATACTGTTAGTGTAATAATATTAGTGTAATACTGTTCATGTACTGTTAGTGTAATACTGTTCATGTACTTTTAGTGTAATACTGTTCATGTACTTTTAGTGTAATACTATTCATGTACTGTTAGTGTAATACTATTAATGTACTGTTAGTGTAATACTATTAATGTACTGTTAGTGTAGTACTATTCATGTACTATTAGTGTAATACTATTCATGTACTGTTAGTGTAATAATATTAGTGTAATACTATTCATGTACTGTTAGTGTAATAATATTAGTGTAATACCATTCATGTACTGTTAGTGTAATAATATTAGTGTAATACTATTCATGTGCTATTAGTGTAATACTATTCACGCACTATTAGTGTAATACTATTAATGTACTGTTAGTGTAATACTATTCATGTACTGTTAGTGTAATACTATTCATGTACTGTTAGTGTAATACTATTCATGTACTGTTAGTGTAATAATATTAGTGTAATACCATTCATGTACTATTAGTGTAATACTATTAGTGTAATACCATGCATGTACTATTAGTGTAATACCATTCATGTACTGTTAGTGTAATAATATTAGTGTAATACTATTCATGTACTGTTAGTGTAATACTATTCATGTACTGTTAGTGTAATACTATTCATGTACTGTTAGTGTAATACTATTCATGTACTGTTAGTGT
>NW_013675001.1:0-13879 GCF_000517525.1 Limulus polyphemus | reverse complement strand
ACTGTTAGTGTAATACCATTCATGTACTGTTAGTGTAATACCATTCATGTACTGTTAGTGTAATACCATTCATGTACTGTTAGTGTAATAATATTAGTGTAACGCTATTCATGTACTACTAGTATAATACTATTCATCTAGCTAGCTATTTCTTTTTCTATCTATCTGCTATTTATCCATCTTTCAATCTACCAATATAGCTACCACGTTGCTCTCTTTTTCATCACGGAGACAGGCATGGCCTACGGGGTTAGCTGTCCAGACTGTGAATCCGAAGGCTCATGGTTTGCGTCCCGTTGCTACGACAAACGCACTCCACATTTTGAATACTTTAAAAGAATGATGATTAAACCCCATTCTTCAGTAAGATAGAAAATAGCCCAAGAGTTGACGGTGGGTGTTGTTGACTAGCTGTCTTCCCTCCAGTGTGAGTATAAAAATGATGATTAAACCCCATTCTTCAGTAAGATAAAAGTAGCCCAAGAGTTGGTGGTGGGTGCTGTTGACTGTCTTCCCTCCAGTGTAAGTATAAAAATGATGATTAAACCCCATTCTTCAGTAAGATAAAAATAGCCCAAGAGTTGATGGTGGGTGCTGTTGACTAGTTGTCTTCCCTCTAGTGTAAGTATAAAAATGATGATTAAACCCCATTCTTCAGTAAGATAAAAATAGCCCAAGAGTTGACGGTGGGTGTTGTTGACTAGCTGTCTTCCCTCCAGTGTAAGTATAAAAATGATGATTAAACCCCATTCTTCAGTAAGATAAAATAGCCCAAGAGTTGACGGTGGGTGTTGTTGACTAGCTGTCTTCCCACCAGTGTGAGTATAAAAATGATGATTAATCCTCATTCTTCAGTAAGATGAAAATAGCCCAAGAGTTGATGGTGGGTGCTGTTGACTGTCTTCCCTCCAGTGTAAGTATAAAAATGATGATTAATCCTCATTCTTCAGTAAGATAAAATAGCCCAAGAGTTGACGGTGGGTGTTGTTGACTAGCTGTCTTCCCTCCAGTGTAAGTATAAAAATGATGATTAATCCTCATTCTTCAGTAAGATAAAACTAGTCCAAGAGTTGACGGTGGGTGCTGTTGACTGTCTTCCCTCCAGTTTAAGATAATAAAGCCAAACGATCAATACAACAGTATTACGGTAAATCTTTAAGACTACATTCAACTTGAAACTTTGTTACATAAATGATAAAATATCTTGTCCAGAACTTTCGCAAATCGTGACACATGCAACTTCTGAGCAATTTAAAAACGCTCTGTAACAGAAGAGCAGAGAGAGAGCTCATCGATCTCTTTTGTCTGGAGAAGTTGTGATAGAAAACCATTACAGGGTCAAGATGTCTCTTCTATATTCTCCTCACAGTTTAGACTTCCCACAGAAAGAATACGAAACGAAATTTTTATTATTCTCAAATCAAATACAAAATATCATTGGGAAAACCTATAATTTTAAATTTTTGTAACTGAGCAGTTGGTATCCTATCGCTGATAAAATTAAACGAATTCTATCTCTCTTTGTATAAAAGCTCAATGTTTCCAGCGGAAAAGAACTTTTATAACTTTGAGTGTGGGTTAGCGTAACTCTGGAAGATAATGTTATGTTTAAAAAAAACTGATACATTTACACACCACACCAGATTTGATTGTTTTTCAAATTATCACAATGCAAGAATATTACATTAAAATGTGTAATAACAGCATAAATAATTGTTTTTTATATTTTCTATCTATCTAGCTTCTAATTTTGTTCTTTATTCTTCGGAAGGAGGCGCTGTTAGCGTCAATTAAAGGTGATAGAGGGTTTATGGTTGGTCACCAGTTGTCACAAAAACTTGGGTGTTATAAAAGAGTGAAAATCAAATCCCTCTATTCCGATAAAGAGTACAAGTATATAATTAATATTACAACATAAACAGTCTTACTCCCTGGTTAAACAGTACAACAATATAATTAATATTACAACATAAACAGTCTTACTTGCTGGTTAAACAGTACAACAATATAATTAATATTACAACATAAACAGTCTTACTTGCTGGTTAAACAATACAACAATATAATTAATATTACAACATAAACAGTCTTACTCCCTGGTTAAACAATACAACAATATAATTAATATTACAACATAAACAGTTTTACTTGCTAGTTAAACAGTACAACAATATAATTAATATTACAACATAAACAGTCTTACTCCCTGGTTAAACAATACAACAATATAATTAATATTACAACATAAACAGTCTTACTCCCTGATTAAACAATACAACAATATAATTAACATTACAACATAAACAGTCTTACTCCCTGGTTAAACAATACAACAATATAATTAATATTACAACATAAACAGTCTTACTCCCTGGTTAAACAGTACAACAGTATAATTAATTAAACAGTATTACTCCCTGGTTAAACAGTACAACAATATAAATAATATTACAACATAAACAGCCTTACTCCCTGGTTAAACAGTACAACAATATAAATAATATTACAACATAAACAGCCTTACTCCCTGGTTAAACAGTACAACAATATAATTGATATTACAACATAAACAGTCTTACTCCCTGGTTAAACAGTACAACAATATAATTAATATTACAACATAAACAGTCTTACTCCCTGGTTAAACAGTACAACAATATAATTAATATTACAACAAACAGACTTACTTGCTGGTTAAACAGTACAACAATATAATTAATATTACAATATAACCAGTATTACTCCCTGGTTCAACAGTACAAGTATATAATTCATAGTACAATATAACCAGTATTACTCCCTGGTTCCACAGCACAAGTATATAATTCATAGTAGAATATTAACAGTGTTACTTCCTGGTTAAACAGTACAGTTCCATCAACCCAGAACCATGTTAATATACACCTTCCTGTGTTCCATCAACCCAGAACCATGTTAATATACACCTTCCCGTGTTCCATCAACTTAGAACCATGTTAATATACACCTTCCCGTGTTCCATCAACTCAGAACCATGTTAATATACACCTTCCCGTGTTCCATCAACTCAGAACCATGTTAATATACACCTCCCGTGTTCCATCAACTCAGAACCATGTTAATATACACCTTCCCGTGTTCCATCAACTCAGAACCATGTTAATATATATTTTCATTTTTAAACATACAACCTAAAACATTCGATAATATAATTTACATAATATTAAATTAAAGGAATACAAATTTATATAAAACTAAAGACTAAAACGTTAAAAACGTATAGTTAAAATTAAAGTGGATAGAAAACTAGTCTAAAACACACACACACACATATATATATATATATATATATATATTCATTAAAAATTAAAAGTAAATAAATAAGAATGATAAAAAGGTTATTTTGTTTTTCCATTTCGCTTTCTGTTTTCATAAGTAATGTTAATAACAGTACCAACTTAATGGTTAATTATATTTATTTTTATTTTTCAACTTATTTCTTTCTTTGATTTTGTTTAGTAAAAAGGACGACTTCCTTTTATTATAATATAAAGTAGTTGTACTTTATAATCTTCCACTAATGAAAACTGTCTATGTAGAAAATCTATGGATGTACTTAAAGGTGGCGCTAATCGTAACACTTTATTCTGGATAATTTGTAACATTTTTACATTATATATATTTATATTGGACCAGGCCATACTTGCATAATCGATTAATGATCTTATATATATATATATATATATATACTTTATATATTTTTGTTGTAGTTTTACTATTACACCCATTTTGTTTATGTACAATTTTCTTTAACATGTTTACTCTTAACCAACATTTTTTAAACTGAATTTTCGACATGATATTTCCAATTTAATAACCTATTGTAAGTGATTCCTAGATATTTAACATTGTCAATTATTTGGATTTCAGTTTCGCAAATAAGTAATTTAGCATTTTAAAAATTTCTAATGTTGTTTTGGAAATATCATTCTTACGATAAAATAAAATAAATTTAGTTTTTATTTTGATTTTGAAATATTCTCCAAAGATTACACCATAACTCCAAATCCACAAGTTGTAAGTTTTTAATTATGACTAGAGTTGAGTAATGTGTCACCCAATATGTGATATCATCAGCATATTGGGCAATGTTAATATAACCATTATTTCTTATTGGACATGGAATATCGTTTGTATATATGCTAAATGATAACGGACTTAAAACTGTGCCTTGAGGCACTCCTACCATTGGAGAAAATATTTCGGATTCTGTATCATTTAGTTTAATAGTGTTTAGCCTATTTTTGGTGAAACTTTGAATCCATTTAATTATAAAATATGGTAATATAAATTCATGAATTAATTTATAGATTAGTCCCTTTATCCAAGTTTTATCAAATCCCTTTTCCACCTCTAATAAGATGGCCCCTGTTGGGTTTTTGTGATTAAATCCATCAATTATAGATTCTGTATGTATGACCAGTTGTTCTGATGTCGAATGTTTTTCTTGGAACATGTTTGATATTTACTTAAACTTTCATTTTCTTCTAAACATTGTATTAATCTTTTGTCAATGATTCGTTCAAAAATTTTAAATAGAAAGAGTTATAGGTCTATATTTACTTGGTTCATTTTTACTGCTATTTGGTTTCAGAATCATGGTAATCATACTTTTCTTCCATTGTATAGGGATATAACCAGATTTTAGTGAAATATTGAAAATCTTAGTAGTTTACTAATAACTACTTCATTACAATTTTTAATCATAATATATTGAATATCATCTGGGCCAGGAGCTGTATGTTCTTAATCATTTTTAAAGTATAAAAAATCACTTATATCAATATTATACAATTAAAGTTTAATGAGTTATCCTTTTTATGATTACTTATAGTTACATTTATATTGATGGGAAATTTTTCTTTTAACGTGTTTCATTATTTATTCTACTGTTGACCTACTCATACCATCTATCATTAAAATTTTTATTTTGGTTATATTATACATCATATTTTTAAAAACATTTGCTTTATCTTCTTCTGTTTTTGCAATTTTATTATTAAAAATTAAATCTGGGCAAATACATTTACTATCAATTTTATTTTTATTAATAAAATATTTAAATTTATTCCAGAAATTCCTTGAATCTTTTTCATTGTAAAAATCCTTTAAAAATTGTCAAAATTTTAATTTTGTGTTCTTTAATCAATTCTTTTATTAATTTTGTTGTTTATTAAATAATAATTTATAGTTTTTATCTTTACTTTTCATGTATAATCTTCTTAATTTCCTTTTTTTATTTAATTGCAGATTTAATTTATTCAAAAACTCCACTTATATATTTTTAATATATTGAGAAATACTTTCATTAATTGCCTTATTAAACCTAGTATTTATAATATCTAAATATTTTCCTATTTCTTCTTCATCATTAACTGTTTCAAATGTATAATCTTTTAAGCCTTCAATTAATATACTGTTAAAATTTTCCCAATCAGCTTTTTTAAAACTTAATTTGGATTTTTTTTATTCTGTTCTTCTGGTAACATTCTTTTTCATGTATCTATATATTTTTATTATTCCTGGGAGATAACCACTGTTCACATTTTCACCTGTCCTATCACTAGTATGAGTATGTCTTCCATCATTTAATATAATTAAATTAAAATTATCAGTTATATCTAATAAATAATTACAATAAAAATTAATCTTTTGCATTCCCACCCTATATGTTTGCTGTTTATATCTCCTAGAATTAACAAATTTACATTATAATCTACTAATTTGGAAATTAAGTACTTATATTTATTTAGAGATACATAAGTATTAGCTACGAAAACTTGTATCTTATTAATCCAAATATCTGTTACAATTACTTCATTTATTTATTTCAGATACTAATTTTGACTTATATTTGTTATTAACCAAAGTTACAATTCCTAAATTATGTTTGTTTACTTCTTTCCTATATATTGTATACTAATTTGGTTCAAAGATTTCTCTGCTACGAGTCTTGTTTCTGGAATGCATATTATTTGAAAATTACTTTCTCTTATACAATAATAAATTTGACAATTAGGATTCTTTGAATATTAATAGATATAATACCATAATTATCTTTGGATCTATAATCTTAATTATTAATAATTCTGCTAAAATTAATGTTATATCATATACAATCTTATGTTTTAGGTCACTTACAGTTTTATCCATTATGGTTTGAGTAATAAAATTTTTTATGTTTCTTTAGCTATTGTAACAAAGGTATTTTTTCTATAATTTTGTGGCGTGTTCTTATATTTTTCTTCTGTTTCTTTGTACCTTTTACATTCTCTGAAATTAGCATGATGTTGTACACCACATGTTCACCACAATTTGCACATTTTAAGTTACCTCTTTCTTCTACACATTCCTTCAGACTATGATTGCCAGCACACCTCACGCACTTTGTTTCATTGGGGCAACTATCTGTCATATGTACAAACTTTTGACATTTGTAACACTGAATTATAAAAGATGACTTCTATACCAATCTATTTTAAAATATAAGTATACAATGTGGAAGCTATTTTGAATTAGACTGTTAGCATTTTCTTCATTTGTTAGAAATACTTTAACTGGTTCACCTGTTCTAAGGCTTATGATTCTTTCAATTCTGCTACTTTCCACACCTTGGTTTATTAATTCTTACATAATTTCTTCGGACTATTTTACAAGTAGTTTAGTAATTTCTTCGGGCCATTTTACAAGTAATTTAGTAATTTCTACGGGCCATTTTACAAGTAGTTTAGTAATTTCTACGGGCCATTTTACAAGTAGTTTAGTAATTTCTTCGGGCCATTTTACAAGTAGTTTAGTCATTTCTTCGGGTCATTTTACAATTAGTTTAGTAATTTCTTCGGGCCATTTTACAAGTAGTTTAGTAATTTATTGGGGCCAACTTACAATTAGTTTAGTAATTTCTTCGGGCCATTTTACAAGTAGTTTAGTAATTTATTGGGGCCAACTTACAATTAGTTTAGTAATTTCTTCGGGCCATTTTACAAGTAGTTTAGTAATTTATTCGGGCCAACTTACAATTAGTTTAGTAATTTCTTCGGGCCATTTTACAAGTAGTTTAGTAATTTATTCGGGCCAATTTACAATTAGTTTAGTAATTTATTCGGGCGAATTTACAATTAGTTTAGTAATTTCTTCGGGCCATTTTACAAGTAGTTTAGTAATTTCTTTGGGCCATTTTACAATTAGTTTAGTAATTTCTTCGGGCCAATTTACAATTAATTTAGTAATTTCTTTGGGCCATTTTACAAGTAGTTTAGTAATTTCTTCGGGCAATTTTACAATTAGTTTAGTAATTTCTTCGGGCCAATTTACAATTAATTTAGTAATTTCTTCGGGCCACTTTACAATTAGTTTAGTACAAGTTTTTCCTCTTCCGTTTTAATAAAAATATCACCATTTCTTAATCAGGAAAAAAATAATCTCCTTACAGATCCTAATATCATTCAGTTCTTATGGTATATTTTCAACTATAATAGGAGATAGATCTGTATCAATGTTATTTTTCCTTTGTTCAATTCTTTTTTCATTTCTTCCTTCAGGCTTTGATTTATTTATTGATGATATCTTAATTTTATGTCTCTTTTTGACAATTTTCCAATCTTCATCTCCTGTGTCAGCATTAGAATCTACTTCTGAAGTAGCCATGCTTAAGTTTTTCTGTTATTTAAAATCTCCCTTTCCTGTTTTAAAATTTCTATTTCTTTTAAAATTCCTTGATTTTTCATTTTTACTTTTTTCTCTTGCTCCGCCATTTGCATGAGTTAACCCTAACAACGATTAGGGTTAACTTGCACACTAAAATAAACTTTGGCAACAGCCAAAATTTATTATTGTTCTCTTTAGAGTTTCTGAATTCCAAACTGAAATAATAAATATAATAAAACTTACTTTAAAATACCATAAAATTTCAACTAAAAGATTAAAATCTTACCGTTTAAAACACACACGTCTTACTACAGGATTGACAGAGATGTTTTTGAATAGATAGACATTGATTGTCTTCATTGTGTTTATACTAATTTCAAAGTCAGTTCTTGTCTTTTATTAGATTTGCCATAAAATAATATAATTTTTGTCAAGTTCGTATTTATGTGCTATCATGTATTGATTAAAAGATTTTAATTGGAGGGCTGAAAAAGTTACGTCACGTGTATTTTTTCAATGATTTAAATTGGACAACTGATAAATCTACGTCAGGTATTTTGGCACGTGGATCGTTTCAAGGGTTTTAATTGGAGGGCTGACAAAGTTACGTCACGTGTATTGTATCAATGATTTAAATTGGAGGACTGATAAATCTACGTTAGGTGTATTGGCACGTGTATCATTTCAAGGGTTTTAACTGGAGGGTTAAGAGAGCTACGTCAGGTGTATTGTTCAAGGATTTTAACTGGATGACTGTCAAAGACAAGTAAAGTGTGGCATTATAACTCTCTACCATTAATTATCAATCCACCGCCTGGTCAGTCGAGATGTGTCATTTCTTTGTGCGTGATAGGGCAGGTAAAAGATTATCCATGAAATACTGTACGGGTTCAGTTCTTTGGAGGTTAAATAGTCAGCGTATCTCACGATGTGGTTATTTGGGTGTAATGTGTTGAGTGAGCTAACAAACGTCCAAGTTGGCGGTATCTTCTAATAGATCAGTTTCTATTTATCGTGATCCAGCAAATAGTTAACTTGAGTTCATATTGTATTCACGCTGTTTAAACTAGTTGTAATAATTTTTTTTATTTAA
Source organism: Limulus polyphemus (assembly GCF_000517525.1). Taxonomy (NCBI): domain Eukaryota; kingdom Metazoa; phylum Arthropoda; class Merostomata; order Xiphosura; family Limulidae; genus Limulus; species Limulus polyphemus. The sequence continues at coordinate 5,100 of NW_013675001.1, read as the reverse complement.
GGATATATGTTCCAGTGAAGTTATGTTCTTGTTTGATACAACAGGAAGGAATAGTTCACTTTCTTGTTAAGCACAAAGCTACACAATGGGCTATCTGTGCTCTGTTTATCACAGGCATCAAAACCCGGTTATTAACATTAAACGTCTTTAGACTTACCGCTGAGCCTCTGGTGGGCTTGAAAAAATATCATCTAATTTTACATAAATAAAATGGTAAATAAAAACCATTGTCACTCATTCCCTCACAATGATAATTCTTGTTTCTCGAGCTTTCAAAAACACGTGTATCACCGAATAACTCAACAGATTATCCAAGCTTTCAAAAACACGTGTATCACCGAATAACTCAACAGATTATCCAATCTTTCAAAAAGACGCGTATCACCGAATAACTCAACAGATTATCTAAGCTTTCAAAAACACGTGTATCACCGAATAACTCAACAGATTATCGAAGCGTTCAACAACACGTGTATCACCGAATAACTCAACAGATATTCCAAGCTTTCAAAAACACGTGTATCACCGAATAACTCAACAGATTATCCAAGCTTTCAAAAACACGTGTATCACCGAATAACTCAACAGATTATCGAAGCTTTCAAAAACACACACGTATCACCGAATAACTCAACAGATTATCCAAGCTTTCAAAAACACGCGTATCACCGAATAACTCAACAGATTATCTTTCAACTTATTGCTGCACTTGGAGGACGTGGGTGCGTTATAAGTGTGATGGTCAAATCCTAATATTCGGTCATACAAGAGTAGCCCAAGAGTTGGCGATGGGTACTGTTAACTAGCTGCCTTTCCTCTAGTCTATCAGATAACCCTTGAGTATCTTTAGGACATCTAGTGTTCAGGTGGTTGGTTTTCAATAGAGAAAGTCACGTGATTGTTTTTAAACACAAGCAACTAAGAACATGAACATATTTTTTACAAGAACCCAGGACTTGATTTCTGTCGCTAGACCCCCAGCGGCTCAGCGGCTTGAGGACTTTTAACGCTAAAATGTGTGGTTTGATTCCTGAAGCGGACAGATAACCCATTATAAAGCTTTAGATATCGCGCTAAAAAAGTGAGTTAGTTACTAAGTTAAACAGTGAAACTCTCTCAAAGTACACGTCACAATAAAGTTCAGATACGTTATTATCTGGTGAATATCTGGGTGCTTGAAATACTAGAGTAGACCCAGGGAAGTCACTAGACCAGGAAGACGCTAAACTGAATATTTATACATTTACGTTTACTGGGAAACAGACAGACAAGTCATTGAACTTATCATCCATTAGAATAGAGGAGATAGTTCCTAACACAACAAATTCGTAAGACATTGCCACGAATATTTTGTTACATCAACCGTTAGCGGACTACAGTATGAACTCTTGTACGATCCTAACAGCAAAACAAATCACTGTACTATTCATTATGTACCGAGTGATAAGTAACGTTTCACTGGACTATTCATTATGTACCGAGTGATAAGTAACGTTTCACTGGACTATTCATTACGTACCGAGTGATAACTAACGTAACAAATACAGATTTTCAATACTTTAAAATAGTATTATATACATAGTAGTGACCTTATAAAGTTGAACTTATGTGTTAAATGTTCAAAATTGTCCGTATGACCTGGTGGTTAGGGTGCTCGTTTGTTCATATGATCTGGTGGTTAGGGTTCTCGGTTGTCCATATGATCTAGTGGTTAAAGTGCTCGGTTGTTCACATGACCTGGTGGTTAGGGTGCTTGGTTGTCCATATGACCTGGTGGCTAGGGTGCTCGGTTGTTCATATGATCTGGTGGTTAGGGTGCTCGGTTGTCCATATTACCTGGTGGTTAGGGTACTCGGTCGTCCATATGATCTAGTGGTTAAAGTGCTCGGTTGTTCACATGACCTGGTGGTTAGGGTGCTTGGTTGTCCATATGACCTGGAGGTTAGGGTGCTCTGTTGCTCATATGACCTGGTGATTAGGGTGATCTGTTGTCCATATGATTTAGTGGTTACGGTGCTCGGTTGTCCATATGACCTGGTGGTTAGGGTGCTCGGTTGTCCATATGACCTGGTGGTTAGGGTGCTCGGTTGTCCATATGACCTGGAGGTTAGGGTGCTCTGTTGCTCATATGACCTGGCGGTTAGGGTGCTCCGTTGTCTATATGACCTGGTGGTTAGGTTGATCGTTTGTCCATATGACCTGGTGGTTAGGGTGCTCGGTTGTCCATATGATCTAATGGTTAGGGTGCTCGGTTGTTCATATGATCTGGTGGTTAGGGTGCTCGGTTGTCCATATGATCTAGTGGTTAGGTTGATCGTTTCTCCATATGACCTGGTGGTTAGGTTTATCGTTTGTCCATATGACCTGGTGGTTAAGGTGCTCGGTTGTCCATATGACCTGGTGGTTAGGGTGCTCGGTTGTCCATATGACCTGGTGGTTAGGTTGATCGTTTGTCCATATGACCTGGTGGTTAGGGTGCTCGGTTGTCCATATTACCTGGTGGTGAGGGTGCTCGGTTGTCCATATGACCTGGTAGTTAGGTTGATCGTTTGTCCATATTACCTGGTGGTTAGGGTGCTCGGTTGTCCATATTACCTGGTGGTTAGGGTGCTCGTTTGTCCATATGGCCTGGTAGTTAGGTTGATCGTTTGTCCATATGACCTGGTGGTTAGGGTGCTCGGTTGTCCATATGACCTGGTGGCTAGGGTGCTCGGTTGTCCACATGACTTGATGGTTAGAGTGCTCGGTTGTCCACATGACTTGATGGTTAGGGTGCTCGGTTGTCCACATGACTTGATGGTTAGGGATTCGCATTTCGTCAATAAACATGCATTGTAATATGACGATCAATGTATCTTTTCGTTCGTAGAATAGTAGCTCAAGAGTTGGCGGTGGGTGGTTGTGGACATCTGCCTTCTAAATTAGGGAAGGCGATATTTCGAAAAGAAACTAATTTTCACGAAGCCTTACGTTCGAGAACTTGAGATAATTCTAACTTAAAAGTATTTCAGGCGTGTTCAAGTCATGCATCCCCAACTGATTTATCATTGTTTGCTCAGCTTGTTTACTGCCAACAAGAAAACATTTAAGACAGGCGGTGAGGGAAAACTTATAAATCGCGAGATATTAGATAAGTGTGTGAAATACACTCAGTATCATTTAGTGGTAAATATTCTCATGAATTAAAAGTAGCCTTCCGCCTGGTTACAATATCTAGTTGTATTACAAAGGTCTCATGAATTAAAAGTAACCTTCCGCCTGGTTACAATATCTAGCTGTATCACAGAGGTCTCATGAATTAAAAGTAACCTTCCGCCTGGTTACAATATCTAGCTGTATGACAAAGGTCTCATGAATTAAAAGTAGCCTTACCCCTGGTTACAATATCTAGCTGTACGACAGAGGTCTCATGAATTAAAGTAACCTTCCACCTGGTTACAATATCTAGCTGTACGACAGAGGTCTCATGAATTAAAGTAACCTTCCACCTGGTTACAATATCTAGCTGTACGACAGAGGTCTCATGAATTAAAAGTAACCTTCCACCTGGTTACAATATATAGCTGTACGACAGAGGTCTCATGAATTAAAAGTAACCTTTCACCTGGTTACAATATATAGCTGTACGACAGAGGTCTCATGAATTAAAAGTAACCTTCCACCTGGTTACAATATCTAGCTGTATCACAGAGGTCTCATGAATTAAAAGTGATCTTCCACCTGGTTACAACTGTTAACTTGACCTGTAGTTAAGACCACCTGAATGATGTGAACTGTTAACTTGACCTGTAGTTAAGGCCGTCTGAAAGAATATATTTCATTGTATTGCATAAAATTCTTATCGTCTGTTTAGAGCTTACAATTTGATGTGTACGTTTGTATTAGTTTTTATCTCCAGAGCAATTCTGGTCCAAACTGTCTAGTCCAGGTACGAAAAAAGACATCGGGAATTGGCTGTCAGGAAAGTTTGACTAGACCAATTCTCTAGGGAACAGCTGCTCGCCTGATTCTCCAACTAGACGAAGCAGCTGTTTTACTAGACTGTTAGTATGGGAACTGTTGTCGTTTGTTAATCGATTATTCAGTGATATCTACGTTTTTTTTTTTAATACGAGGAACTTCATTTTCTCAGTGTTTGGTTTGGAGATGTAGTTTCCAGTGAAAGTTTATATTTACTGTGGAAGTCAAAAGTTTTCATCTCCATACCTGAGACTTTTTTTTTCCCCTTGGGATAGAATGACAACTAGTGTATTGTGTGAACTGTAGTGTGAATGACAGATAAGCTGACATGCACGTCGAACACGTCACTCTTGTAAAGAATGGAAAATAATACTTCGTACAGTGTCCGGCGTGACCTAGTAGTTAACATGCACGGACTATAAATCCCAGCATTTAGGGTTAGTTCATGTAGACAGTCACCCCACACTTTAGGGACTTGGTTGTACGAAACAAGATTGGTCCAACAGTTGGCGGTCGGTGCTTTTGACTAGTTGCCTTTATTCTAAATCCATTAGTTCTAAATTAGGGACATCTTATCTCAGATAGCCCTTGTGTAGCTTTACACGGAAAGTCTAAACAATAACCGTATGTGGTTTTGCCTTACACGGAAAGTCTAAACAACAACCGTTCGTAGTTTTGTCTTTCACGGAAAGTCTAAACAACAACTGTTCGTGGTTTTGCCTTTCACGGAAAGTTTAAACAACAACTTTGCGATAAAGTCCTTTGTGGATCGGGATTGCTAACACATTTAATGATAACTTCAACCTGTAACGTTCACTGTGTTATATTTAGGTAACAAAGAACAGTAACTTGTAGCGTTCACTGTGTTATATTTAGGTAATATACAACAGAAACTTGTAACGTTCACTACGTTATATTTAGGTAACATACAACAGTAACTTGTAGCGTTCACTGTGTTATATTTAGGTAACAAACAAAGTAACTTGTAACGTTCACTGTGTTATATTTCAGTACTAAAGAACGGTAACTTGTAACATTCACTGTGTTATATTTCAGTACTAAAGAACGGTAACTTTTAACATTCACTGTGTTATATTTCAGTATTAAAGAACGGTAACTTGTAACGTTCACTGTGTTATG
>NW_013675000.1:21965-23490 GCF_000517525.1 Limulus polyphemus | reverse complement strand
ACCTCTAAGGGAAGTTATATTAGTTAGTTTGTACCTCTAAGGGAAGTTATATCATACCGAACTATTTCATTAATCAAACCCCAATTCCTTTAAGTGCTATAGTTGTGTAATTAACAATCATTGTACATAGTTAGTTTGTACATTTGTTTATGTTAAAGCGCAAAGCTACACAATGGGCTACCTGCTTTGTGCCTACCACAGGTATCGACTCTCCATTTTAAGTACGCCCATAAGCTTACCATGAGCCACCAGGAGGACTACCCAGATATATCTGGAAACCTTAATAACATTAATTTAGAAAATATATACAGATTATTTTAATTTCGTTTTCTAACATACCTTGAACAAGATATTAATGGCTCAAGCACTAAACGCACCTGCAACACCTTGAACGATATATTAATGGCTCAAGCACTAAACACACCTGCAACACAAAAACTTTAATGAGTGGCATTCTGTTTATGAAGAGTTTATTTGTTTGTTTTTAGGGATAATCCTTACACTTGGTTACCTGCATTTTGTCTACCACAGGGAATCGAACCTCGTTTTTAGCACTGTAAGTCCTCAAACGTATCGCTGACTCAATGGGGAACTCCTTCCGACAGAAATTTTTGTTCTTTTAATGATTTTAGAAATACTGGTCAGTCGATTTTCAACCAAGTGATACACAGCTAGTTTACAAATGTCGACCCGTTTGATGTTTGAGACCTCTGTAACGTACGTTCAAAGAAGGAACTCGATAAGGTAGCTAAAGAAAAGGGTTAAGATAGTACATATTTATATAATGTTGAGTCACATTTGGAATTTCGTTGTTTAAAAGTTGTCGACTCTTCGTGTGACTAAAATAAATTGCATTAGCATCAATTATTAATAGAAAGTTAGACCTGATTCATATTCATTGGTTAATATCTATGTTTGTTCCTTCTAGTTTCGACATTACAGTTGATGTATTGAAAACTCATTTTCTATATAAATATTTGCTTCTTTTGACTATTTGTAACATTTGTTTGGGTAGCACAAAACTTACCCATATTTTTTAGATAATACTAGTATTTATAGGCTTAATATATATATGTGTATATACTGAAATTCATGAAACAGTATTGCTCTCACTTAACTCATTTCTTAAGGAAAAAAAAAAACTTCTAAAATAATTAATTTCTTAATAAAACTACCTTACTGTCGTCATCTTTATAGGTTTAATATATATATACTGAAATTCATAAAATGTATTGCTCTCATTTAACCCTTGGATAAGGCGCTCGACTCGCAATCTGAGGGTCGTGAGTTCGAATCCCCGTCCCACCAAACATGCTCGCCCTTTCAGCCGTGGGGGCGTTATAATGTGACGGTCAATCCCACTATTCGTTGGTAAAAGAGTAGCCCAAGAGTTGGCGGTGGGTGGTGATGACTAGCTGCCTTCCCTCTAGTCTTACACTGCTAAATTAGGGACGGCTAGCGCAGATAGCCCTCGTGTAGCTTTGGGCGAAATTCAAAAACAAACAAACTGTTTTTATTCGATGAC
>NW_013675000.1:3521-21037 GCF_000517525.1 Limulus polyphemus | reverse complement strand
AACCAAGTCGCTCAACGCAGCGCCTACGGATTTCTCCGCGATCTGACTGTTTAACCAAGTCGCTCAACGCAGCGCCTACGGATTTCTCTGCGATCTGACTGTTTAACCAAGTCGCTCAACGCAGCGCCTACGGATTTCTCTGCGATCTGACTGTTTAACCAAGTCGCTCAACGCAGCGCCTACGGATTTCTCTGCGATCTGACTGTTTAACAGGCGCAGGAAAACTTTCACCCACATACACTCTATAGATTGTGGGAAGCTTGTTGTAAAAACAAAAAGTTGTGTCTTTTGGGCATGACAGCCTTATAACTGAGCTTTTTGCAATGTAAGCTACACTGCAAGGCTATTGTCATGATGCACTACCTTCATATAGAGCATAAACGGACGTGGCGACATAGACTGTAACGACGTAGTTAGGCTCTAACATCGTTTACTTATAATGTACTCAATCTTTGTATTTGTTAATACAATTCGCACATCCCTTGTCTTGACTTCTTTATGTATAATAACTTCGTATGGGTCAAATCTTTATTTATCGTCTGTACTAACTATTTCGTGCGTCACAAAACTTGTCTGCTTTATTTGCTACATAAAACACATTTCAAATTCCCGCTTTTTTTCATCTGTAATAACTTTTATACTTTCTAGATCTTATATGTGTTTGTAAGGATTCATTTCATACATTGTTGCTTTTATTTGTCGCTGGTAATGAATTTCATACTTTTAAAAGTGTTTTCATTCATTAACTGTACTGTTGATTATAATACATTGTACACATTCTAGAACATCGCTCCTCTTTTGTTCTCTTCTATAAAGTTGATAATCCCAAATCTAACTTTTTTATATTTGCATTTCTAGTATATTTCATGAATCCCATATTTGGTTTTCAATTTGTCGTCTATAATATGTTTTTATCTCATCTTGGCTTCCTTGTTTGGCTTAAAACAAAAATTCATGCATTATTTTGTTGGCTATAGTCAATTTTAGACATCCAAACATACTTTTGTTTTGTTTTTGCAAGCTCTAATAATTCCAAACACGTTTTGTTATATTTGACTTTATGATAAACTACATCCCATTTCTTGTCTTCTTAGTCTGTCATCTGCTTAGTAGATCAAGATTAAAGATGCGGATTACATATGAATATTATTCAAAATCCATTTCTTATCGCCTATAGTAACTTTTAAACATACTAGATCTTGTCATTTTTGTTTGTTTTCAAAAGAAATTACACTCATTTTATACTTTGTTGTTGCCTACTTGACACGCATTACGTGTTCTTTATTTGTCACCTATAACGAATGTATGCATCCAATCTTCTTGTTTGTAAGTGTTGTCTGTTTTAAGCGCCCAAACATTATCTTCTATCTGTTGTCTGCAGTATATTTCATAGATTATCTTCCTTCTCTGTCGTCTATAATTAATTTCATACTTCCCAGATCTTGACGTCCTTATTTGTCATCCGTAATATACCTCATATATTTCCTACAAATCTTGTTTTCTTTGTCTTCTATAACATGGCGAAAAATGTCGTTAATGGCGAGGCTATCCAACTGATGAAACAATACAATCTAATCTTTATAAGTAAGCACAGTATATCTAATTAGCTATACTTGTTACCTGATTGACTTTTAGTTTTGATCTATAAATAAGTAGCTTGATCTGATGGAGAGTTAATACAGATAAGTTCTTTTTTATCCCAGTTCCTTCCTTCCGGTTTTGTCGCCTAGGATAAATTTCGTACAATTCAGATCATATCTTTTTTTTTTTTACTTGTCATTTAAAATAAATTTCATATGTATCAGATCTTAATCATCGTCTTTAATAAACGTTACGCAATCCAGAACGTGTCTTATTTAGTTTTCGTTTACAGAAAAAGTTCATATATCTTAAACATTGTTTTATTTATTTGTCGCCTATAACAAATTAATTTATCTCAAACTTTGTTCTGTTTATATAATACAAACATAAATAAAGTGTGTGTTTTCTATGTTCATCTAGTGTGACTTCTCAATTTTGCTCCTAATCTTTCTAATACTTATCATTTATTTTTAATAATTTCCATGTTATTATTTAATTAAATCAGTTTAAATGTTTTGTTGTTAAATCAGCCTTCATATTTCACTTTTATTTTACATTATTAGTTCTCAGTGTAGTTTCTCATGGCAATTTTTCTTTTTTTATAAACAATATATCTCTAACTTCTTTATAACTAACATTCTAGTTTCCGGTAGTATTGCACCGGAAATGAGAATTACTTATAACAATACATTGAAAGCTACTCAAACCACTTCCGGATTTCCATGGTGACCTGCATGACGTCACTCAAACTTCACTCTATCTTACACTTTGTTTCATACCCCTTAATTATTATCGTCTGGGATACGTTCTGGAAATTCTAGACTTTTTTCCCTCTTATTTGCTGTTAATAATAGATTTCATACATCACTAATATATCCCATCACTTTTATCATTTTTACTGTATTGGTAACTCTGATTTTAAGGAATTAATATCTTATTATCACATGATGATATCTAAAAGTTTACAATTTCGATATGATTTCTTTAACAACTAAAAATTCGGAACCATTATGTTTTTGTGGGTATAACGGTTTTTTTAATGCATTACTTGATTTTCCAAAAATTTAATGTTTGACTGCTGGTTAATTAAAACAAAAATTGGGTATATAAGAAATTTCACAACTCCAACGTATACAGAATTTTAATATTTCAATTCAATAAACATGACATTTTAACCTTTTTCTTCCTTATCAGTGAAAATACATGTAATTAAGCATTTGCAAGACAAGTTTGAAATTTTAAACTCATTTCCGTGATAATCAATTAAGAACACTTAAACCTCTGACTAATTCGATACAGTCAGCATATATAAACATACAATCAAATATTATGTTAAGTACATTTAGGATGTTTAATTATTAACAAAAAAATAAAGATTTTGTTATAAAACAATGCTGATTCTTATGTTGTTGTTCGAATGCTCTTTGATTCTGTTCATCTGACACGTCATAAATCACTTTATTATTTTAGGCAAGTTGTCTTTCTTTGAGTAGGCTAGATTTTTCTAAACTTCTGAACAGCCAGACTTGAAGAAAGAGTTGGTTTATGGTTAAAAGTATAAGGGCTATCTACACCAAACAACCGGTATAAAAATGTTTAAAAAATTAAAAGAAAAATACGGTAAAAAGGAAATAAGATAGAAGAAATCAAAAACAGGACATTCTCCGTAAATGAGGGTAAAAGATCAAAGTGAATTAAAGGGCCAATGACCCGTGAAAAAGCTAAAAGCACGATCAATCTGGACAGTGTCGCCATCGCCAATGACACTGTCCAACGTCAAATGTAAACCCTCAAGAAAAAACATGGCTAAAATGGTGCCGCCGCCGGCAGTCGTAGCGACGGCACGAAAAAGTAAAACGTGGGCAATTGTGACCTGAGTGTCACAAAGGCCACACAATGGCGGATCAGTCCCACATAAAATAAAACGATGAGTAAAGTAACTGTGGGCAATGCGGAGCCTTCCTCCCTCCTTGAAGGAAGGGAACACTACAGAATAATATATTAGAAACTGTGGGCAATGCGGAGCCTTCCTCCCTCCTTGAAGGAAGGGAACACTACAGAATAATATATTAGAAACTGTGGGCAATGCGGAGCCTTCCTCCCTCCTTGAAGGAAGGGAACACTACAGAATAATATATTAGAAACTGTGGGAAATGCGGAGCCTTCCTCCCTCCTTGAAGGGAACACTACAGAATAATATATGAATTAAAATTCAGTATTCATTGCGGTTTTTTTAATTGATTAAATCTTACAGTTTATGAGTTAAAATAAAAAATCTACACAATCACTTGACGTTTTCACTATCAGAAGTTCTTCAAATAAGGAAAAATATGCATAAAAATTAATATTCCTGTTTTAATAGCAGAAGAATAATCTAATCAATACTTCGAATAGAAAGCTAAGAAGGGAATGCAACAGAAAGAATGCTTAAATACTTATGACTAAAGGGAAAAAATAATATATATTTTGTATTTTCATGAAAACAAAAAAGAAACACGCCATTCATGACAAAACTGCAATATAATATAAGTTTTATTTTTATAGTGGATGATAAACGATACATGTATATTGCACTCTTGTGTAAACAATATGTTTCTACAATGATATAATGGACTAGAAAAACATTCAACGAGATTTACTGTGAAACGGAAGTTCAGCGCCATCTGGATTCTTGATATTAGTCTAACTGAAGTGGAACTAAAAGCTCTGATCTTATTAAAACGAGAAGTAACCTTACACCTTTGTATTTAACAAGTAAAACTCACAACAGGCCCTTGAAACTAATCAGAAACCATCCACTTGTATCTAGCACTTTAGTGGAACCACTCCATTTCACATTTTTTGTGTGGAGAATGCTTTATCTAGGCACAAAAATACTGTGGTGATTGACAGGACTGATAATCTAGGTCCCAATAAGAACATATTATCGATCTCTAGAACAGCAAAATGCCTAGGTTAACAAACAAATGTCACGTAGGTGATGCAGAACGTGATAATGAATGTGACTTATTACAGAAATAAAAAATATATATATAGATGTGTGGGTGGGTGTCATCTGTAATAATAAGTAAATTCCCAAAATGCTAAGAACATAAACATTTCAAAATCTACGGTTAATAGTTAGGTCAAATACTTTTATTCGGAAAACGAGTTTGTGTAACGTGTTTCAGAAAGATCAACCATTATATACAAATGAGGTGTTCTAATGTGAAATGCATTTTATTTAACATAAAATGTTTCTATGAAACAGATATTTGTGCAAAATTTCACGAAACGTTTCAAAACTTTTAAGGTGTAGATAAATAATAACATTATTTTATACAGTGCTAATAGCAAGAAAAAAAAACTATTTGTAAAGAAAATAACTATTGTAGCACACTGTCCTTTAGCTACTTCGGAAACTAATATAGCACAAAATTGGGAAAAAAAGGTGGATTATTTTAACTTTTCACTTTATTATTTGTGCTTTTTAAAATAACTTCATAAATTCACTAAATTATATTAGAAAGAAAACCTAAATTTTAACTCAAACTTAAGTAACTAATTGTGTTATTGTAATGCAGTAACTCAGTTCCAACTTAACAAAAGTCGAACGTTTATAAATATACTGAAACCCTAAAGCAGGAGCTAATGGAATCATTAGCTGACAATATTTAAGGTCTGATAAAAGACCCACCTGGTTATGGGAAGCTACATTTCAGTTTTTATAAATCGCTTAATAACTTAATATAAACTGACTGAGTTTTGTGTGTATAACAGTAAGAAGTTATCATATATATACAGTTTTCGAATTAATTATGGAAACAGACAACAAGATGCCTCCCCACCAGTCGTATTAAAATGAACTGCCCCAGAGTACAATCGCTTATTGTTAGTTTACATTGTGATTGGCTTTCATCTCACGAATCAGACAGTGTTACACCAGCATAATGCCTATAAAAACACAAACAGTCATAGTATTCCCAGCAGTAGTGTGGTAAATGCACTTAAGGCTTCCAAGACATAAACGATATCTGACAAACGAGTAGGAATCCATTTTTGGTTATTTAAAATTGAGGCAACAGATTAAAGTGAAATTTTATGTTTGAGGAGTTAAATGGAAAGTCTGAAGAGGGTACGTAAAACTAGCGTCGTGGATAATAGAAGCGGTCGAGGTAGGAAGAACACATTCTTAGAATGCGATGTTAAATATCAAACGGTATGCTTCGATACACGACCGTCCAGTTAGTGGTCTTGGCAATGATCTGGTTTTAAGTACAGGTGTGAATGTTACCTCCAAACAACTAAGATACACATTAACACAAAGTGACCAAAGACCAGCTTTTTATGTTCCTTTCGTCAACTGTTATACACATTTCACGAAAATACAAAATATCATCTTTTTGTATACCTTTTGGTGCCTCAAATTATTCAAATGGACCACTTTTGTTTGCACTAAAAGATGTTCAAGATATAAATTTTTCAAACTTGGAAACGTGAAAAAAAAGACTATCATTTAAACATTATTGATATTTCAAAAAACATGCAAATATGGAACAAAAGATGAACTTCACATACATAAATATGTAAACAGATATCAAAAGGTGACCGTTTGGGAAATAAAAAATGCAAAAGGGAACAAAAGATGGACTTTTGGGAGAATAACAGATGAAAACGGGTAACAAAAGATACAAACAGGCAACAAAAGGTCAACTGCAGGTATCCAAAAAAAAATGTCAATAGGTAAGAGAAGAACATTTTTCATTGCAAAAGGTCAACTTTTGATCATAAAAATAGGTAACAATAAACGTTATTTTTATTACCAAAAGAAGCAAGTAGATAACCAAAGACCTTTTTTATTATAAAAGATCAAACAAGTAACAAAAAGCCAAATTTTGATTACAAAACCATAGAAAGAAGCGACAAAAAGCCAACTTTTGATTGCAAACCACGTAACAAAAGGCCAACTTTTGATTGTAAACCACGTAACAAAAGGCCAACTTTTGATTGTAAACCACGTAACAAAAGGCCAACTTTTGATTGTAAAGGTGAGAGATGACCTTTCGTCTTCTATAAAAGGTGAAACATATGTAAAGAAGAAAAACGGGGAATACTAATAATCGAATACAAAACAACAAATAACTCGAACACCATCACACAACATACCAACAACTCAGCAAAAACATAAACATACAAACGACGCCATGACGAAAAACTCAAGATATCTTGACTTGGTACAGACATTTTGTAGAGGAGTGGTGCGGTATACACAAACTTCCCCTTTATCTATGTAGACTTAATGATGAAAACATTCAAAAGATGCATGATAAAAAAAATGTACATGGCAATTGACAATGAAAAAAAAATAGATGGCCTTCTGCTCTCAATAAAAGGTGAAAGTAACCTTTTATTTTCTATAAAGTATTTGTTTTCTGTGAAGGTGAAGGATAACTTTTGTGACCTTTTGTTTTATATAGAAGGTGAAAGGTTATCTTTGTTGAAAAAAGGTCACAAAAAGATCATCTTGACACGGAGATGAGCTTTTGTGTGTTTTTTGTTGCCAACAAATGGAATATAAAAGATGATATTTCACCATGCTTAACGCACAGCATCTATAATGAAGCATCCTAAGGTTGGTTGTTTGTTTGGAAGTTATTGGCACAAAGCAGTATGGCTATCTAAGCCAAACAACCATTAAGCATGCTAAGAAATCAATACAAATTTAAGATGCATTTCAACCAATGGTGTTGGAAGATGATGTAACATTCGTAGCAATGTCTTGACATGCACGTGGTCCCGATACGAATATTATTGCACTTTATGGTCTTATACACAAAATGAGAAGGTCAAATGGCAACCATACAACTTGGCTGAATTGTTGAAGTAATACAGGACATTTGGAACATTATTTCGCAATCACACATAGATAAACTTATGTTAATATAAAAACAAAGTGTAATTCTCTGTTTAAAGTTAATTCAAATTCTAATGAATTACACACTATTCGCTTTTATTTCGTATTTTCTATGATAATGTATTGTACTAAAGAAAAATGTATCAACTGATTACAAGTACCTGGCTGGTTGTAGTTTAAACAGGCATTTGTGGAAAGAATAAATATTCACTGGTTTACACCATACGTTTCGTATAAACTATAGTATCACATTCTTCCTCAATGACGTGTTTACATTCAAATGTAATAAAAGTTCAATTAAATACTTAGACTCACAACAAATACAACCTACACTAAATTTCACATTGAACTATAAACTTTTCTTTATAAAATCATTAAAGTGCTTTACATAATTAAAAGGAAGCACGGATACAGTCAATGGCGTGTGGAATTATTCTCAGCGCCATCTGGCGTTTGGTTTGTGAATTGGTTCTTTACATACCGCCCGAAGGCAAGTATTATAACTAAAACTAAGTTTTACAGCTAAGAATGTTAATTAAAATTATATTCATTTAATAAATGATCATTTATACCATTTTCTTTTGTCGTTTTTTTTCTGTTTTTTCTTCTTCTGCGAATTAGAATCACTTAACTCTCTTAGTCATTTAGCTGGAAATTAAAGATCACACTAAAACTGATTTACGGTATGGTTGATGAAAGATTTATATTGTATGTTTTCCTCGTTCTAATTTTCGAACTAAGATATTAACAAAATACTCGAGTTTGGGAAGTCTTTATTATTTTTCACCGTGCGACCACATTCCGCTAACGCAACTGAGACTTCCAAATTGGCCGTTGTTTTTCTTTTTTTACAAATCACTTTCACGCCTGTAGTTTGTCACAACTTATAGATCACTCCAGAAGTGTGTCGACGTTTTTATAATTTATATATCTCTAGTAGAAATTGTTAAATTAATAAGCCACATAGCTTTTCACTTTGGCCTACTAGAAACTTAAAACGTATGTGTTAGTTTTAAATCATGACATTTTCTTAATTATAGCTTTATGAACACATAAATGGTGTTTAAAACAAGCATCAATGTTTTTGAATATATATTTCCTGTTTATTGTAATCCTGTTGTGTATTTCTGCTCCATAACCCAAGAAACTTAATTGCTCATGCTTCTACGTCGCAGCTTATAAAAACACAAAAAGTTTTCGCTAAGCTTCTTTTGAGCGATTTTCCTTGCTCACCCTACACGACAGATAATGCTACATATGGTTGATAACGGGATTTCTTTTCTCACGTGATCTAAGCCTACAAACATCTATTCCCGGTCCTTGACAAGCACAGTAATGTAATTTATCTTTTTTAGTATTGGTTGACAGCTCGCGTTCACGTGTTTATACAATTCTACAAGTCACAGAAGACTGCTGGTTTGAACATTAAAACAGCTTATCTCTAAGACTAATTTAAAACCAAATTTGTGAAGACTGTCTCTATGAGTAAAGTTGATATTGTTCTGTAACTTTCACTCTGGGGTAACTTTCTCAACATTTCTAGTATTTAAGTGAAGTTAAACATTAGCTGAAAGAAAAAAAATGTTCACATAAGTTGATCGCAGAGGTGATTATTCAATTAAAAATGATCAACCATGTTTTTATTTTTATTTTTCTATTTTGCAACAAAAATGTTCAATAAATAAGAGATGCTTACTAGCTATGGGATAAAATCGACAATTGATTAATTTAGTAAGTAAAAGTATTTTGTTTAATTTTTCCCCAAGGGCTGGACGCCTGTATGGAAATCTATATGTAAAATATTTTGTTGATAAAAATAAAATCCAAAAGATTAAAAAGTGAGAAGAACCAACAAAACTATTTTATTTTTTCATGTATTCACAACAGTAAATCATGAAAGATTGATAAGCACACAAACAACAAAACGAGCGGCCATCTTGGTTACTCCCAGAATAATTAGTTACACACAAGTAAGCTTTCAACAATAGTCCAGATGTTTCAAGGCAAGGCTTCAACAATAGCTCAAATGTTTCAAGGCAAGGCTTTAATAATAGCTCCAATGTTTCAAGACAAGCTTTCAACAATAATCCAGATGTTTCAAAGCAAGGCTTCAACAATAGCCCAAATGTTTGAAGGCAGTCGTTCTCTAAATAAATGTTGATGATTAGAAACAAGATGGTTGATTTGAACTGAATAAATAAATAGTTTTCTGGGAAAAACTGAAACAAAGCCTTGTATAAGAATGAAAAGCTTTTCAACACGTGCACTTTAATAAAGTTGTTGTATTACTTCTCTATAAACTTTATTAACACCAGCAGCTTTTAAACATAATGTTTTATTCTGTTTGTACTTGATTTTTAAGATAAACAGAAAACATATACACTAACACAAAGACTCGTTATATAAACGCACTCTTAATTCAGAAAGGAAATATTGACAGTTTACGTAAACGGCCCCTAACTTTACAATAGAAATAACTAATAGGATGAATTTGTTATTGTATTGGGTTAGTACTTCCTAGAGTTATATGACACTCAATGTTATCTCTGATGTTCGCATTAACAAATAAAAGCACCAGATTTGTACAGTAGTCAAGTCGGTATTTGTCTCTCTCCCTTCCTTATTTTTTTTTAATAACAAGCCGTTCACTATAAAATTTCACAGTAATAGCGAAATGGCTACTTCCAAGATGTTTGTATTATGTGAAAAATAACGTTCTATTTCAAAACAGTTGTAATATACATGCATTGATAGATTTTACTATACTTAATCTATAAAAATAACCAGTTTCGCATATTTTAATTTTAGTGAATGTCATGAAGAACAATTAAGGATAGTTTGTACGTCTTATGGATATCGACGTCACCTATTCACACTAAATAATTCGATGTTCGTAGTATTGCTGTTATTGTTTCTGAATGATATTTTCTCATGTTGAGATGATTGCATATCGGCGATAAATGACAACAGCAAAACAGTTATTGAAAACTAAAAGAAGTATTGGATTTGCCTCTTTAGATAGATGCTGTATAAATAATTCATGTTCGTTGTTCGTGACAGCACGTGGCTCTATGAATGCCAGGCTTATAGTTGCGTCAAATTCTTTTTGCTTCTGTAGAAGAAAATGAAACTAAAAACGTTTAAAACACATTAATACAGAACAGCCCCATGCTACACTAGACTTTAAGGACAAAACTTGGCGACCGGTGAGCTGTCCAACGTACATTATAGCAAGTGGACATCGAAGTGTCATAGATAATAATGGTTCAATTAGTGAAGGAGGGGCATTCATTGGAATTAGCTAATTTCAACTTTAAACATTCCTAGCAGGGGGGTTACATTCCATGGCAGCCCAGAACCATTTACCCTGAAGCTACATTTCCAGTAACCACCGTGGGGGAGTAGAGTTGAGCCAAAAAGGTTTCCCACCCTCTTTCACACCCCAGCCCTCTTCTTTGACTCTACCACTCCTCCAACAATAGACTAGCCTGGTCAACAAAATCCACAAACAAAAGACCTCCATCCAGTTTGAATAGCTTACTGAAAACAAGGGCTAGAAATCCACTTACCCTCTGTGGCTACCTCCCTTACTGACCTGTGAAAAGGATATGTCAGGTGTGAGAACGTGCACTTGAAGGAGTTATTCTTTTTCATAATAGGATTATAGTTAATGTAGAATTTCGTGCAGAAAATGCTTAACGATAACATAATATTAATACATATTTGTAAAAATCGTAATAATAATTAATGTTACTTAATATTTTGTGGATTTAGCCGCACTTGCACATATTACGTCCATGTTCATTCATGATCATTACTAAGAGTTTTAAGAAATGTTTTTTAAAAGCTCTCGAAACGCAAAGAAAAGTTAAAAAACGTTAAGTACTTGAATAGTTCAATTTAAAAGTTTTTGATAAGAAGAGACATTTATCAGATTGTCTGAAAAATAAAGTTGTCATGTATGTAAAGTTTATAAATTATTTTTCTTTTTTCCGATATAAGCGGCCTTGCAGTCACCACATTGTATTTATAAACAATCCCAATGAAAGAGAGATACGTAGATAGACTCTTGTTTTAATATAAAGGTCTGTTTGAAAATGATGTTCAGTTTCATCCGTGGATAGAACATTCTTATTAAAAGATTTAAGGTGTTGAGAAAGTATGACACTTTGTTGTCCTAGGTAAGGTATGGTTAGAGAGACTTGGCATTTATCAACTGTAAACAATTTTATGGGAGGTTTAAATATTTTGTTCAGAAACATCCTGGTTAGGCTTTCATCATTTTCTTAGTTGTACAATAATATTTCATGAAAAAAAAACAATTACAAAGTTTAAAATTAAATACGTTGAACAGATTTTAAAGGATCGAGTCAGTAGACATGTTGTTAGGTTGATCTTGTATCCTACAGGAATAAAACTATCAAACTGGTAAGCTGTCCTGTGAACGTTTTCTTTCGATATATTGACGTTAAAAACTTCGAGCATCTGGAATAATTAGCACATCTAGAAAAGGTAAAGTATTCTTTTCTTCAAATTCACATGTAAAACTGTATAGACGAGTGTTGTGAGTTTAAATACTTAAGAAACTGTTAAAAAAAATGACGAAGGTGTCACCAACGTAGCGTTTCTAAAATATTGGTTTGAATTTCTGTGGTCAGTTTTTCAACCAAAACTGTTCATGGTGGTTCAGAAAAATATTAGGTAGAGTTGGTTCTAATGGTGACCCCATAGCCACTCCATCAGTTTGGTCAATTAGTTTGTCATTAAATATAAAATGGTTGTTGTTGTTGTTTTATAGCGTGGGTAATTAAGGATCTAAGTTAAGCCATAAGCGTCTTGAAAGTTTTCCAAGAAATTACAGATGGTCTCATCTAATGGAATGTTTGTGAATAAAGAACATTATTTACAATTAAAATGTTTTATGACATCATCTTCATACAACACAGAAATACATGTAGAGTTCTTTTAGGGCATGTCCTTGTTTTTAATAACTATTTATTGTGTAAGATTTTAACGTTGTATTCATTTTAATTGTAAATAGATGTTTTACGCAAGTGTCGTTTTTAAATTATTTAATAAAGAACTTATATCAAAACTAGCCATAAAACATTCATTGGGAGGATGTAGATATTTTAACTCTTTAACAAATGAAAACGAGCCCAGGACAGGGAATTCAATAAATTTTAACGGTTTAAGAATAAGTACAAGGAATTTGGTTGTTTTGTAACTGTGCGTTCTGATTACTGAAAGTATAAGGGTTAATGGATGATTCTGTTTATGAGCCTTAGAGAGGCCGTACATTATATGGGGTTGTGATCCATAAGAATATAACAGGTTGAACGTATTATCAGTAACAATGTTTTTGTTTTTTAAGTCAATATGGAAGTGCTGAGATTTTTCTTCACTCTGAATGGTTAGAGAGAGCGTATCTAACGTAAGGGCTTTTAATTTCTAAGCCTAATTAGGATATTTCTGAACAAAATATATTTAACACGTCCCCCTCGAGCCAGTGAGTGTCTTTACACTACAATTTGTTGAGTATTAAAAGTAAGTTCAATCCGAAAAATCCCAAAGAGGGTGGTTTTGGACGAATCTTTTCTAGACAACTTCCAGAGTAGTTTTTGTTTGTTAACTGATAATTTTTTAAGTGAAATACAACATTCTCAAGTCTCCATACTAGCTAGTACTAAGGTCTACCCGCTGGGAGTAAATTCAATATATATTAATAAAGCTACATTCTCAGCATCATTAATTAAGCACTTGCCAACCTTTTATGCTTCTGTTATTACCTTTTTATGTTTAGCTTTCAATTGAGATACGAACGATTTCACCTGCGCTTCGGTAGGGAAGATCGAAGCATCACAATAGTCACCAGTAGGATGAACAGAGAGGAGCACTTTGAAAGCAGCTACAGACATAATATTGTACTCGGTTTGCTGCACAATATCTACCAAGGTGGTTCTAAACGGTTCTTGAATACCTCTGCGTGTCATTTGGATACTTCCATGCTTTTTTTGTACTTGGCCGTTAAGCTCGTGATGCGCTGACGGATTTCAGTCACTTTACCACTTCAAATCACTTTTCGCAGCCCCAATGCCAAAAAAAAGGTGCAAGAAATGCCTTCTTTTTAGCCAATAAAAATGTCCAAAAAATTTCAGTTTAATTTAATAAAAACCGGATTCGGTAGTTTGTTTTTCAACAAAAACGTCCCCCACTGGCTTATTAGGTGCCTGTTAAAACTCCCATAAAATTGTTTGTAGTTGATAAATGTCCAGTTTCATTGACCATACCTTACCTACGACAACAAAGTATCATACTTTCTCTAAGCAACTTAAGTTTTTAATAAGAAGTCCCCCAGTAGCACAGCGGTATGTTTACGGGCTTATACCTCTAGAAACCAGGTTTCGACACCCGTGGTGGGCAGATCACAGAAAGTTCTACCCACAGATCAAGCTGAACATCATCTTAAAATCATCCTCTAGATTAAGGCATCTTTTTAAAACAAAGAACCATCTACTTATCTCTCTTTCTTTTCTTCTTTTTTGTTGTTGTTGTTGTTGTTAGAGCAACATAATAAGTATTTGCTAGTTTGGTGCTACCAGTGGTTTTCAGTTAAAAGTCAGTCACGTCAGTTTTTATTTTATTCAGTTAGCTTTGAAAAGCTATATTAATACTAATTTTTGATGCTATTACAGGGACTGTAAATCATAAAAATCACCGTGTCGTGACATCGTTCAAACGTATTATATATCGCCAAACCCTAAAGTGTAAGAAAGAATTATGCTACAAATGATTTAAATATTCTTACTTTTTTGTATCATTTTATTTACAAAATATGTTTAACAGGCTCCCCACGTACATTCATATGTGTGTGTTTTAATATAGCATCGGGCTAGCTGCTGTGTCTATCGAGGAGAATCGAACTCCTGATTTTAGCGTTCTAAATCCAAAGACTTACCAATGTCCCACCAGGGGACCATACATTGATAAATAATGTGTTCGAAATATTTATTAATTTAGTTTCTCCGAGATAATTGCGGATACATATATATTTTCTGAAGTAAAAAAGCCACATTTTTTTTTAAATCTAGGTGTTGACTACTCTATTATTTGCAAAGATTTATTTAGATATTAATTACTTTGGTTGCTCCCTTAGTATTGGATTGATTGAGTGGCAGGCGTTTAAAGAAAGTTATTGGTTTGCTATTTCGTCGACCGTGACGTCAAGATCTCCTGGTGATAAGAAAAAGGCTTGGTGAAGACTGTAACAGTTTAAATAAAGCTACACGAGGCTGAAGTTCATTATGCGTAGTTTAGACGCGGTTCTACTTCATTGTTTCTAGTTGTTCTGTAATTATCGGAGAAAACAGGAGTCGAGAATTGTTAGGTTCAATTGAAAGTAAATGTTTTGATAGTACAGTACGGTGCGTCACTGTGTACGTACAAGTTGAAACCTGTTTATCACGAAGAGCGTGTTATGATAGACGAGCCCATATCTTTCGTAAAATAAACCTTTTGACCGCTACTTGAGTCCACTACAGGTGGACTAGTATGTGAAGTGACGCACGGAGGCTTACCATGACATTTCCTGAATCAGGAGCACGAGTTTTTGCACGTTTTATGTCCTATATTGTTCTGGTATTTATTACTTTGGGACCACAAAATGTAGTAGGACAAGAAAGAAAGTGTGAAAAAATAACCATTCCCATGTGCACAAACATTGGCTACAACTTCACATCCATGCCCAACAAATTTCACCACGAGACTCAAAAGGAAGCTGGATTACAAGTTCATCAGTTTTGGCCGCTGGTGTTAATAAACTGCTCAGACGATCTACAATTCTTTCTCTGTTCTCTGCACACACCAATATGTATGAAGGATCACAATAAGCCTATTCCACCTTGTCGTTCAGTTTGTGAACGAGCACAAGCTGGTTGTGCCCCTATTATGAGGCAGTACAGGTTTAATTGGCCAGAAACAATGACGTGCGAAGAATTTCCGAACTACGGAGATCCTACCAGAATGTGTATGGACCATAAAAAGGGTCAAAAACCAGATCGTACTTCTATAAACCAAAAATATTCATCTCTTAGAAACGTTAGAACATATGGTGGTCAATACAAGAATAGTCTAAGTGGAAAAGATGGACCAAAATATGTATCACCAAAGAGGCACGATTCAAACAATGATTCTTCGTCTTTCATTGGACAAGAGGATTGTAAGTGCTTCTGTCGTCCTCCCATGGTCACGCTTGTTGACACAGAAAGAGTTAATTTTGTCAAGACAGGAGGGTTATTAAACTGTGCTGTCCCATGTCACGGCACCTTCTTCTCCACAGACGAAAATACTTTTACCACGATGTGGCTCGGACTCTGGTCAGTGCTGTGTTGTATTTCCACTTGTTTAACCGTCATTACGTTTCTGATCGACATGCAGAGATTTCGTTATCCAGAACGTCCTATCATCTTCCTCTCCGGCTGTTACTTGATGGTTTCCATAGGCTATTTGGTCCGGCTGGTCATGGGACATCCTGAGCTGGCTTGTGATGGACCAATCGTTCGGTATCAGGACTCTGAAAGACCGGCAGCATGCACCATTGTCTTCCTGTTGATTTACTTCTTTGGAATGGCTAGCTCTCTCTGGTGGGTCATCTTAGCCTTGACTTGGCTTCTGGCAGCTGGACTGAAGTGGGGGAATGAAGCTATTGCTGGATACTCGCTATATTTCCACTTGTTAGCTTGGTCATTACCAACAGTCAAAACAATTGCCATCTTAGCCGTGGACGGAGTGGATGGGGACCCCGTGGCTGGTATTTGTTTCGTTGGAAATCAGGACTTGACTCTCCTGCGAGGATTTGTACTGACTCCTCTCTGTGTCTACCTTCTTTTGGGAACATCCTTTCTCTTGGCTGGATTCGTGGCTCTTTTTCGGATCAGGAATGTCATCCGACAACAAGCTAGAGCTAAAGTAGACAACTTGGAGAAGCTAATGATCAGGATTGGAGTCTTCTCGGTGCTGTACACGGTGCCAGCCACCATCGTCATCGGCTGTTACATCTACGAACAACACTCCCGGGAAGCCTGGGAGAAAAGACATAACTGTCCTTGCAGTAACCCGGATATACGTCCTGATTACACTGTATTCATGCTCAAGTATTTTATGTGTCTCGTTGTAGGGATCACTTCAGGATTTTGGGTCTGGTCTGAAAAAACCGTGAACTCCTGGCAGCGTTTTTATGGAAGAATATGTGGGAGTAATTCCCATGATTGTGTAGAAAACGAAACTTTTAAACCAGTGATTGTAGTAAATCATGTTGAGAAGTTCCATCCTTACTACAAGCAGATGCCCATATCCCACGTTTAAAAAGTGTCTATAAATATATATATTACTAGAGACATCCTGAAAGTGACTTAGACGAAGTTGCATAGAATATTAATAGATTGAAACAACGAAAGTGAGAAGTTTAATAATTTTGTAAAAAGAAATACCGCACAGCATACACTCGACGTTCTTGTATAGCTCTCTCATAGTCAGTTGATACTAATTTTATTTTGTATATGAAAGTAAATGTTGTTTTCAAGTCAATACATTGTTGATAAACACCTTTTATTTCCAGTATTATTATTATTTTCCGTATTTTGTTTGTGAGCTTAATACAGAAACACATCGTTAAGTGATTTTCTACCTTAAGCCTCTTCAACTGGAGTACAATATGTTTGAGCTGGTATATTAGATGATTTTTTATAAATAGTGATTTTTAAATATAACAGTTTGAGCTCTGTTTATTTATTATACGTTTAATACGTCACGTCGAATCTCTAATATCGTTATTAGCATTTGATCTAAATCTATATATTACCTGATATTTTTATAAGTGAATACGCTTGTTTTCTTTTGAAAATGTTTACTTGTACGACTTTAAAACAATAAAAGTATATCACTGAGGAAATGAATTAGTGACGCAAACTTTTAAAAACCCGTGAATCTTTAATAGTATACTTGACTCTTGATAAATAGATTGTTTGTAATTAAGCACAAAGCT
>NW_013675000.1:0-2802 GCF_000517525.1 Limulus polyphemus | reverse complement strand
GTTTCCAAAGCAAAGTTTAGTTACTACTCTTAGTATGTTTCCAAAGCAAAGCACACTTCCGATTTTTAGTGCGTTTCCAAAGCAAAGTTTAGTTACTACTCTTAGTATGTTTCCAAAGCAAAGCACACTTCCGGCTTTTAGTGTGTTTCCAAAGCAAAGCACACTTCCGATTTTTAGTGCGTTTCCAAAGCAAAGTTTAGTTACTACTCTTAGTATGTTTCCAAAGCAAAGCACACTTCGGGCTTTTAGTGTGTTTCCAAAGCAAAGTTCACTTCCTACTCTTAATGTGTTTCCAAAGCAAAGCACACTTTCTACTTTTAGTGTGTTTCCAAAGCAAAGCACACTTCCGTCTTTTAGTGTGTTTCCAAAGCAAAGCACACTTCCGGCTTTTAGTGTGTTTCCAAAGCAAAGTTCACTTCCTATTCTTAGTGTGTTTCCAAAGCAAACCCACACTTCCGGCTTTTAGTGTGTTTCCAAAGCAAAGTTCACTTCCTACTCTCAGTGTGTTTCCAAAGCAAAGCACACTTTCTACTTTTAGTGTGTTTCCAAAGCAAAGCACACTTCCGGCTTTTAGTGTGTTTCCAAAGCAAAGTTCACTTCCTATTCTTAATGTGTTTCCAAAACAAAGCACACTTCCGATTTTTAGGGTGTTTCCAAAGCAAACTCACTTTCATCTACAACTGAATCAAAGACTTAAGTTGGGGAATTACCCAACATAAAACAAAACTTGGTTAATATTTAGTCAAGGATTACTTCCTTGCTTTTTCGTATTTCTAAAAAACAAATTAAAAAATCATTAGAAATAAATATAAGCAGAAAAAAACGAAGCAATCCACTGAACATTTTGGAAAGTACAGATGTGTTAAAGAAAACCTAATTGTCGAAAGTAATTAAATTATTACTTGTGTAACAGAAATATTGTAACCCGATTCAAATTTATTTTACTCTCACAAAATGGTTTATTATGTTAACATCTGATCAAATCAAAAATTTTTTAAATTTGTTAACACCATAACTTTTAACATCAGATTCCAGAAATTAATGTAAATATATATATATAATTATACATATTACGAACTTGGAGTCCATCACTTAAGTGTGAAACTAACTTAATAAACAGTTACAGATTCCAATCTATTTTAAATTTATATTTAAATTTAAAAGGTAGGTAGCGCTTTAAACCTTAAGAGACCAAGTTTAACTCTTGGACTCGTGTAGTTTTCTACCAGACTGCTTATTCGATTAATAAGTGTGTTTGTTTGTAATTAATTAAGCACAAAGCTACACAATGGGCTATCTGTGCTCTGCCCACCACGGGTATCGAAACCCGGATTCTAGTGTTGTAACTCCGCAGACATACCGCTGTGCCACTAGGGGGGCTGATAAATAGAACCAAAGGTTTAATACTAAATATGGTGAGAATTCTTCCCTTTCGTTTTTTTTACAATGAAAGTTTCGAGTAAAAAACAAAACTGTTGTAATAATTAGTCTTTCAAGATTGTTTATTCTGAGGTAAACAAAATCTAAAAACAAACTGAGCGAAAAAATATTCTTTAAAGAAATAATAAAAGCGTCAAAAATTATTCACCATTACTGAATTATTCCCCTGTATGTTTGTTTGAGGAGAGCTACAAAAGGGTTTACAAACACCTCTAATTAGCTAATTATGAACTAACATAGTACATGGAAGTCAGTTATTCAGCTACAGAGCCTGGCATGGTTTTATGGTTAGGGCGCTCGACTCATACATAATCTGTGTTGTGGTTTCAAATCTCATTACCGAGCATGCTTGCCTTTTCAACCCTAAAGGCGTTATTATGTGACGGACAGTTCCACTTTTCATTGGTAAAGAGTATCCCAAGAGATGGTGGTGTTGACTAGCTTCCAGTCTCATTTTAAATAAGGGAGGGCAGATAGCCCTCAATTATTTTAGCACGGAATCCAACAAACAAACTAGTTAACAGCACCCACAGCCAACTCTTGGGTTACTGTAGTCTGGCCGAACAGTGGGAGTTGACCATCGCTTTTATAGCACACCATTAACCCCAAAATTAGGATTCTCTTTTTCTGGAAATGGGTCAGACTTCTATTTATACAATTTTATTCTTATTCTTTTGACTGTTTATCTTAAAGACATAAAAGCAAAAGTGGCCAAATTTACACAGATAATTGTGTGTCTAGTACACTACATCTGAAATGTGTATCAACATAAAGATTAAAACATTGTAGTCAAATCACTGAAGTCAGAGACAGTTCCATAAAAAAAAAGAAGAAAACTATTTTTCTAACTATAAATCCGCTACAGCTCCTCTCTCTCTGGAACAAATATTTCCAGACTAATAAATAGTTACTTAATAAGAGGAAAAATTATCAATAAAGTTTATTGATTAGATACCGTAAGAATGCGGTTGATACTTCGTATAGTATGAGACCGTTGTCGAATAATATCTTATTTATCGAAACTACATAACAGTACTTAAGCATAATCGTTCGTAACTTTGGACTACCAAATGTTTACTACCATCTATACTACTAGTATTTATTAGTTAAATGTTTACTACCATCTATACTACTAGTATTTATTAATAAAATGTTTACTACCATCTATACTACTCGTATTTATTAATAAAATGTTTACTACCATCTATACCACTCGTATTTATTAATAAAATGTTTACTACCATCTGTACTACTCGTATTTATTAATAAAATGTTTACTACCATCTATACTACTCGTATTTATTAATAAAATGTTTACTACCATCTATACCACTCGTATTTATTAATAAAATGTTTACTACC
>NW_013674999.1:9799-23669 GCF_000517525.1 Limulus polyphemus | reverse complement strand
TTCCATAGTGTTCATTAGGTCTGGATCACAGGGAAGTATTATACAGATATTTCATAGTGTTCATTATGTCTGGATCACAAGGAAGTGTTATACAGATATTTCATAGTGTTCATTATGTCTGGATCACAAGGAAGTATTATACAGTTATTCCATAGTGTTCATTATGTCTGGATCACAAGGAAGTATTATACAGATATTCCACCTGTATAATACTTCCTTGTGATCCAGACATAATGAACACTGTGGAATATCTGTATAATACTTCCTTGTGATCCAGACATAATGAACACTATATTCCATAGTGTTCATTATGTCTGGATCACAAGGAAGTATTATACAGATATTCCATAGTGTTCATTATGTCTGGATCACAGGGAAGTATTATACAGATATTCCATAGTGTTCATTATGTCTGGATCACAAGGAAGTATTATACAGATATTCCATAGTGTTCATTAGGTCTGGATCACAGGGAAGTATTATACAGATATTTCATAGTGTTCATTATGTCTGGATCACAAGGAAGTATTATACAGATATTCCATAGTGTTCATTATGTCTGGATCACAAGGAAGTATTATACAGTTATTCCACAATGTTCATTATGTCTGGATCACAAGGAAGTATTATACAGATATTCCATAGTGTTCATTATGTCTGGATCACAATGAAGTGTTATACAGATATTCCATAGTGTTCATTATGTCTGGATCACAAGGAAGTATTATACAGATATTCCACAGTGTTCATTATGTCTGGATCACAAGGAAGTATTATACAGATATTTCACAGTGTTCATTATGTCTGGATCACAAGGAAGTATTATACAGATATTCCACAGTGTTCATTATGTCTGGATCACAAGGAAGTATTATACAGATATTCCATAGTGTTCATTATATCTGGATCACAGGGAAGTATTATACAGATATTCCACAGTGTTCATTATGTCTGGATCACAAGGAAGTATTATACAGATATTCCATAGTGTTCATTATGTCTGGATCACAAGGAAGTGTTATACAGATATTTCATAGTGTTCATTATGTCTGGATCACAGGGAAGTATTATACAGATATTTCACAGTGTTCATTATTTCTGGATCACTAGGAAGTATTATACAGATATTTCATGGTGTTCATTATGTCTGGATCACAGGGAAGTATTATACAGATATTTCATGGTGTTCATTATGTCTGGATCACAGGGAAGTATTATACAGATATTTCATGGTGTTCATTATGTCTGGATCACTAGGAAGTATTATACAGATATTTCACAGTATTCATTATGTCTGGATCACAGGGAAGTATTATACAGATATTTCACAGTGTTCATTATGTCTGGATCACTAGGAAGTATTATACAGATATTTCACAGTGTTCATTATGTCTGGATCACAAGGAAGTATTATACAGATATTTCACAGTGTTCATTATGTCTGGATCACAGGGAAGTAATATACAGGTATTCCATAGTGTTCATTATGTCTGAATCACAGGGAAGTATTATACAGATACTTCACAGTGTTCATTATGCCACCAACGACGGAGCTATTTAATACCTGTATTAGTACAGCGTTCTCTCGGACTTTTCATTTTATTAATATCATAAATGTGTGTGTATGAATATAATACACGTTAGCCTATATTGCAGAAAATTATGAAATACTCCTTCCTTTACACTCGCATACCCCCCGTGTGATAATAATGGTTCGTTCCTACGCTAGGATATGACCAAAGGTACGTTGTTCAGAGCAACAGCTTAAACCAAGTGGTTGAACAGGCGAGGTGGTTTTTTGGGTTAACATGTTTTGTGTTCTTATAAGATTTCTGTACTGAAGTGAATTAGTAGGTTTAGTTGATAAAACAAAAGTAACGTTAGAAGCTTCAAATAGTTGATAAAAGTCCCCAAATGCGACACCAACCTAGCTTTTATACAGATAGCAAGAACCGGCGAGATGCCGACTGAGTTGGTAGCTCCAGCTCTAAATCTGACGAACTGTTCGTGTGACTTAGAACAGAGAGAGGCACATGACAAAGACTTAATAAACGAAACACCATTTAAACCCCAGCGTTATTTTTATCTTCCAATACAGAAAATGGTGCCCGATCTAACGGTCAACACTCAGTCGTGTTTCGGACTCACCTTGGTAAATGGACACAATGACCACCAACGTGATTTTTCTCTTGGAGTGGTTCTCCTAGACAAGCAGGACGTAAACGTAGAAGAACTACGAAGGTTGATTTGCACTCAAATCCCTTCGTCTCCAGCTTCGTTTGTGTTTCTCACAAAAGATGGGTAAGTTTATGTTGTTTGTGTAGTTTCTAAGAAATTCGACCTTTTATTTAGAAGCCTCTGGAAAAATATAAGGATAACGTTAGTGTCTTGCATGCGACACATTTAAAATGAATGCGAGAAATTCAAGAAAATCACTGGTCATCAGGATCTGCACGTGTTTTACCCACACCGGCTTAATATAGTTAAAACAGGAAAAGTTCGTATAATTTGTTTTTAAGGGCTGTTGTAAGAATGAAACGTGTTCTCTGTATTCAACGTTAAATTCCATACTAAAACCAGTCGAGAAAATTTTTTTTATCAGTCCAGTTGGGTGGAATGTTGTTTAATGGAGCTTTACACGTGATATGGGAGAAAGTCTTGTGATAATTTTGTTTAAGCAAGATCGTTTTATTATTCTATAGTGGCAGAAAACGTTGTCCTGAGAATAACATTATTCTATTATGGCAGAAAACGTTGTCCTGAGAATAACATTATTCTATAGTGGCAGAAAACGTTGTCCTGACTATAAAATAATGTTATTCTCAGGACAACGTTTTCTGCCACTATAGAATAATGTTATTCTCAGGACAACGT
The DNA here is from genome assembly GCF_000517525.1 of Limulus polyphemus. NCBI lineage: Eukaryota > Metazoa > Arthropoda > Merostomata > Xiphosura > Limulidae > Limulus > Limulus polyphemus. The sequence goes on along the minus strand of NW_013674999.1, from coordinate 20,795 downwards.
TTTCTGCCACTATAGAATAATGTTATTGGGCAGAAAACGTTGTCCTGAGAATAACATTCTATATAATTGTAGCTCGAAGTTGCAGTCATTAGCTGATAATTATATATAGTTTGTTGACCAGTATAACGTGTTATCAGATCCTAAACCCCCCAAAAGATAGACCCCCCCCCCTCCAAAAAAAAAAGATTTAAATGTGTAAAGAAGGTCAAACAGACTAATATGGTTTGTTATCAATATGCATTATAACCGGAACACGAAGGGAACATGTACTCACTTTTACGTGTGATTACCTGTATGTAGGCAATAGTCGATAGCATGTTATACTTGTTATCACAAAAAAAAATGACTGGTAGTTCTAGATAACAAAGTGAGCTTGTAAAGAACATAAGATTTAAAGTGAACGTAATCCCGGTTGTTTATCTGTCTGTGGACTTTCTCGTTGTACACTACAACCCGATGACTCAATAAGTAACTGTGACTACGGGAGTGTGTGTGGGGGGTGGGGTGGGGGGGTTGATCTATGACTTTGAATATCCACCTGACATCTCTTTGTTTCTTGTTAAACACAATGGGCTATCCGTGTTGTGCCCACCACCAGTGCCGAATCCCAGTTTTTAACGTTATAAGCCTTCAGACTTACCGATATGCCAGTTGGGAGTTAGAATGTCATATTACTAGTAGATTAAGGCTTAACAACGGCAAGTGTGTAAATGTTAAATTTGCTGGTTTTTCTCACGTGGGGTGGGGTTACAATGTAAATGATGCAATGTAAGAGAAGTGTTTCTAATCTTTGAGTAAGCGCCCTAACAAAAAACACGGGGGGTAAACAAATATTTGATAACACAGTTCATTACCTAACACGTTGTAATCAAATATTGCCCTCACAATTAGTTTCATCTTTTGACCAGCGTTTGGGAATATTCCGTTTTTCGTTTGATCGTGGGTTTTTCAGGTTTTCATTTTACTGTTAAAAAGAGTTTCTTTGTTTACATTGAAATAATACTTTTATTATCATTATTATTTCCCAGACCGACTTCATCACATATTAAAATGATCATGGTATTATTATTACTCGAAGTTGATTTGCTATTTATAGATGTGTCTCCTAGCGGTAAGTTTACGAACTTACAACGTTATAATCCGGGGCTTAATTCCTCGTGGTGAAAAAAAAAAAGAAAGCCATTATATAGCTTTGTTGTAAATAAGTTTTTTGAATACATATACAGGTTGACTATCACTAATCCGGCATCATCGGGACCTGGAGGGTGCCGGATTAGCCATCTATTAGGTTAGAATACACCAAACCCACTAGCTAACCACCTCATCTTAAAATTAAAATATCCCATAAAACAGTACAAGTTGATTAATAAAGAAAAGATAATTATCAAATAAATTGGAAAATATTGGAAAGAAAACTTTCAAGCGAGACTAAAGTATTTACCTAATAGCGCGTATCTTGCTTTACTGTATTTGAAATTAGTGCCGGATTACTGATTCCCGGTCTAGTGATGGTCAACCTGTACATCTTACTTTTGTACTATCAGATTTGTTTTTCGTCAGTTCACACATGTAAGTTTGACTGGGTTGATAGACGCGTAGATCGTTTATAGCTGTTAGTTGAAACATCTGACGTACACTCATGGGGAAGTATCAGAAAAAGAGTAAGTTTGCTGGAATTTCCCCAAAAAATGGGGCACTAGTCTTACATTTACGTTCACGGTTACATGAAAAAAAAAGGCTTAGCGATGTTAAGTGTGTCAGTTATTCAATGGTTCTTTGCCTTCCGTGACAAGTCGTTTTTACACACGACAATTTAGACAACAGAACACCTCTACAGTCAGCTTGTATCTGTTTAGATTTGGGGAAACCCAAAATGTGACCCGTGGTTCTTCCTGCTACCTCGTGGTTCGTGTGGCGTGTTTATAATTTTGTTCGATAATCCAGCGTCTGAAGTTGTCAGTCAGGTTTGGCCAGTTTGCATACAAAACACCGCCACGTTGGCTTAATGGTATAATTTACACGAAACCATGCGATATGAAGTGCACTTATTCCCGGTTGTTTATCTGTCTGTTTGTCTAGACTTTTTTTGAATTAAACTGGTTCTCTGACTACCTACATCTTAGGACTGCCTGTCTAGACTTTCTCTGAATTAAACTGGTTCTCTGACTACCTACATCTTAGGACTGTCTGTCTGTAGACTTTCTTGGAATTAAACTGGTTCTCTGTCTACCTACATCTTAGGACTGTCTGTCTGTAGACTTTCTTGGAATTAAACTGGTTCTCTCTCTACCTACATCTTAGGACTGTCTGTCTAGACTTTCTTGGAATTGAACTGGTTCTCTATCTACCTACATCTTAGGACTGCCTGTCTAGACTTTCTCTGAATTAAACTGGTTCTCTGTCTACCTACATCTTAGGACTGTCTGTCTGTAAACCTTCTATCTGCCTGTCTGTCCGAGTTATTCCACACCTGGTGAGTGAAAGAGACTCCTGCCTATGGTAAATCCGTACAAACTAGACCTGTCTTCAGGACTTCCATTCATTAATGTTAAAGACTGAGTGGCAAGGTGGCTCCAGTAGCGTATTTAAGGGACGGGGGAGGGGTCCGTCTGCTCCCCCATCAGTCAGTACCATTTTTTTTTACTTTGCATTGTTATTACATAACTTATTTGAGTAGAACGTCAAATACAGGCGGTTGTAGAAATCAAAATTCTTTTTTTTTATCATTATATTCATCAGGTTAGGCAGTCATCCTGGACTCCCTTGCCCATTTCTGCAGGGGGCGGGAGGAGGAGCTTAATTCTTTAAATCTTGGTATGATAGTAGATTTTGATATGCAAATCGTGTATTAAAACCAGCCCACACACTTGTTTCGATAATGTGTTATTAATTTCGTGAAGTATAATAACGGAAATGTGGCGCTTTTCGGGACACATTTTAAACACCAAACCGAGACCAGGCGTGGCCTAGTAATTAGTGTGTGTGTGTAGCACTTTGGATCAGTGAGTCTCGTATTCGCGTCCAAATTACCGCACGTTGAGGCTGTGAGAACTTCATGAGTGTGGCAGCCGAGGTCAAGGGTAGCCCAAGAGTTGGCGGCGGGTGCCGTTGAGTAGCTTGAAGAAATTGACTTAAAGAGAGTATTTCATAAAAACTCTAGTTCTACTGTAGAAATTACTGCTCAAGAAATAAGGCTAGTGAGTAAAAAAGAAATTATGTTTATGTTCGCGTATCTTAACAGGGCTTGTTTATCCATTAAATGAACATCCACTTTGCGATATTTCATCTCGTCATCGGGAGGTACCGGAGACGAATTAATATATATATTTTTGTTTTCATCTGTGTTTATTTTCAGTGGTTTTTCGACCATCTGAATGGGAGCTCAAGTTTAACGTTCTTCCCACATATTGAATAGGAGGAGAAAAATAAGAAATGAATGACTTATTCGACATATAAACAGGCGTGTGTTAAATATCCTGTTTTTTTGTTTTTTTTAGAATTCGATGTTCATGGCTTTATTATCTAAAGACTGAACATTTACTCTGTTTCATCAACACGTGCGCGTTGGGACAGAGGGGAATTTTCTTCTTTTATCCCCCAATTCACTCACTGTTAAAGTTCAAACAAGTCCTGAAGATCCGGGTTTCAGAACAGAACATCTGTTTAGAGAGCGTGGTCTCAATCTGTCATTTTTTAAGGTCATTTTATTTTCTAGCCGAGCGTGGCCTAGTGGTTGGTGTGCTCGGACTATGAGTCTGAGTGTTCGTGGTTCGCGACCGGCTGCTGCGCTTCTTACTTAGGGGGTAGGGTGCGCTATAAGAGCGACAGTTAAATCCCACCATTCGGCCAGACAAGAATAGCTGCTCACTAGCTGCATCTTTTTGTGTATCAGTCCATAACTAGGACTGGAATTTATGATGCCAGACAAGAATAGCTGCTCACTAGCTGCATCTTTTTTTTGTATCAGTCCATAACTGGGACTGAAATTTATGATGCCAGACAAGATCAGCTGCTCACTAGCTGCATCTTTTTTTTTTGTATCAGTCCATAACTGGGACTGGAATTTAACATTATAAACGGTAAAAATAAGAAGTTTCACGAGCAGACAATAAATAACGAAACGTAAACACCGTGTTGAAAAACTGAATGATGAGAGAAGGCTTTAGATCTGAAGCCATCCGAAACGTCTCCTCCTCCTACTTTTCTTGCTACTATTTTGTTTTGTGGTCCTGGTTTTACTAATTGTCTTCTTAACATGAAGACATAGTTCTTCATCACGATCCAGAGAAATTGATGTATTTACTAAAGAATCATAAAACCTCTGATGTCAATATCTGAAAGACTACAGTAGTTTTGTATTTTTCTTTAATGTTTTCTTCCATTGTAAAAGATTGTTTGATACTGTCCAAATGTAAAAACTAAGACATTTTTATATTCCCATCTAAAGATTTATAAAGCCTCGTTAGGCTTAGCTGAAGAGACGGTTGCACTGATCACGAGTTATCACTGTTTTCTGTTTTTTAAGGTTATTGTTACAAGTTTTAGTGGGGTAAGAACTTTCAGCTTTCTGTCACTAGTTACAAGTTTTAGTGGGGTAAGAACTGTCAGCTTTCTGTCACTAGTTACAAATTTTAGTGGGGTAAGAACTTTCAGCTTTCTGTCACTAGTTACAAGTTTTAGTGGGGTAAGAACTTTCAGCTTTCTGTCACTATTTACAAGTTTTAGTGGGGTAAAAACTGCCAGCTTTCTGTCACTATTTACAAGTTTTAGTGGGGTAAAAACTGCCAGCTTTCTGTCACTAGTTACAAGTTTTAGTGGGGTAAGAACTTTCAGCTTTCTGTCACTATTTACAAGTTTTAGTGGGGTAAAAACTGCTTTCTGTTACTAGTTACAAGTATTAGTGGGGTAAAAACTGCCAGCTTTCTGTCACTATTTACAAGTTTTAGTGGGGTAAAAACTGTCAGCTTTCTGTCACTAGTTACAAGTTTTAGTGGGGTAAGAACTTTCAGCTTTCTGTCACTAGTTACAAGTTTTAGTGGGGTAAAAACTGCCAGCTTTCTGTCACTATTTACAAGTTTTAGTGGGGTAAAAACTGTCAGCTTTCTGTCACTATTTACAACAGGGTATGTTTTCTGAACAAGATGTACAAAGCATATGATGCATTGGCCAAGTTACTAAAGACGTTTGTCTGTTGTAACATCTAAGATGTAATAATTCGAACTTTTGACCTTCAATGTGACACTTTCATCTGTTATCACAACAGACCATCACGTTTTACAATGACCAAGTCTTGATTTGAACAATTCGACCATCTACCGGCAGGTTTCTTAACTATATTTATTCTACGATTATAAATCATTATTATCAATAACGTGTTTATTTATAGACAATAATTTTAAGTTTTCACCTTTTTTATATGATTAGATATCACTTTTGAGCCACCAGGGTGAGCTGTACACCAAAGAAGTTATTATGTTTTAGTACAGAACCGTAAATAAGTCTCAAGTCGTTAAATCTGCATACTGTCCTGTTGTGGTAGATATATATGAATTAACATTTTTGTATTACATACATTCAAGATACAAACAGACGAAGCTGATGTCTGTTTGTCAGCTTATTTTTGTGTGTATTCTTTGTTTGTAATTTTGCACAAAACTGTAGCTGTGAAATATTGAAAGATTAAAATTTCACCTGCACGAAAATTACTTTATTGAAATGTTGTTGAGAATGTGCTATAATATGGGTTATCTGTATTTTGCCCACCACAACCCGATCTTTAGCATCATAAAGCTGGTGTTCAAGCATCTAAGAAATTATATAGTTTTTAAATAAATAATAAAATTAGGTTGAAACCATCTTTATTTCAAAACGTTTTGTGTGAAACATCTACTTATCGTTAATCGTCTGACTTAAAGTTATACAGACAACTTATTACTCTCGACCGAAGGATATTTCCCGTTCATGATAAATCAAGCAAGATCAAATATTAGGTGAACAAAAATTTTTTTAAAAATATGCCTCTTCAAAGCGCTCAACCAATAGGATTTCTTGCCCCCCCCAGTTGCTCATCGAAATATAGTATTTCTTATTTTTTGTTTTTGAGTATATTTTAAATGATTCGGAATCACGAGTGTGGGGCGTTGTTCAGTTCGACAAATTAGAATGAAATACATTGCCGAAGTTATCAGCCTCGTGCTTAAACCATGTGCAGTTAGTTGTACACGGCGCATGTGCACAAGTCACGTGTTTGCGCATTTACACTTAACACCTTGTACATTAGTTCGAGAGTAAGCAAATAGAGATTAACCCAGGCAACAGGCTTGGAATATGATTTACTCGTCCAGAGCTTATCAAAGAATTCAAATGATTCGAACCCCCCCCCCCTCCCTTTGTTTTTGAAATGCAAATAGATTGCTTAGTCACACCGATAAATTTAATATCAAATGTTAACACTCTCTGTATAGGAGAAACTGATCTAAATAGGAGTAGAATTTATTAAAAATCGGTCAGGATCAGATTCTCACATCTTTCAAAGTTCTGTTTGATTTGTCTTAATGAAAGAAAGGTTTTATTTATGTCATCTGCCATTAAGATGTCTAGTTGAATGTTTCGAAGAATGGCAGGTTAGGCTTCAGTATCTTATGTCATCCAATCAAAATGGCAGGTTAGGCTTCAGTATCTTATGTCATCCAATCAGAATAGCAGATTAGGCTTCAGTATCTTATGATCATCCAATCAGAATGGCAGATTAGGCTTCAGTATCTTATGATCATCCAATCAGAATGGCAAGTTAGGCTTCAGTATCTTATAATCATCCAATCAGAATGGCAGGTTAGGCTTCAGTAGCTTATGTCATCCAATCAGAATAGCAGATTAGGCTTCAGTATCTTATGATCATCCAATCAGAATGGCAGATTAGGCTTCAGTATCTTATGATCATCCAATCAGAATGGCAGGTTGTGCTTCAGTATGTGTATACATAATCAGTTTAGACTATGACTGGGGGTTGTACTATGGAGGTACTTTCTAACCTACGAAATTCACAGTTCTGAGGACTTGTGTCTACACAATGGACAAGTCCAGGGGGAGGATATTTCAGGTTTCTATAAAGGAGAAATTCGGGGAAAAGATATCCCTCCGTCTACACAATGAACAAGTTCGGGGGGGGGGAGATCCCGCTCTACCGAGCTCTAAGGGATTCCCAAGTGCCAGCACTGTTTAAATACTCCCATTAAGCAACAATAGTGCTCTAAGGGATTCCCAAGTGCCAGCACTGTTTAAATACTCCCATTAAGCAACAATAGTGCTCTAAGGGATTCCCAAGTGCCAGCACTGTTTAAATACTCCCATTAAGCAACAATAGTAAATAATTAGGGCCTCTTGCTCTCAAACCATCCACGGAAAAACAACAACACCGAAATGTCATTTGTTGAAAACTGCCTTTAAGCTACGTGCTAATTACCATACTTTTGTCTCTATCATCTTCTTATGGCCTTAAACCACCACCACACGCGTAATTTAACGTAGTTTACTACAGATGCACCATGGTAAACAATGCTCGTGCATGGAAGAAAATAAAGTTCAAATATTGAACTTTGACCTCTTTGGAGCATCATCAGTATAGCCTTCTACTCACTTGTCAGCCCTTTGATTCTGTATAGGAAGACTGGCGATTTGGAAGGATGTATTGAAAGAAACCTATATGGGAAGACAATCAAAACGGAAGGAAGTGATGAAAGAAACCTATATGGGAAGATAATCAAAACGGAAGGATGGGTTGAGAGAAACCTATATGGGAAGACAATCAAAACGGAAGGAAGTGATGAAAGAAACCTATATGGGAAGATAATCAAAACGGAAGGAAGTGTTGAAAGAAACCTATATGGGAAGACAATCGAAACGGAAGGAAGTGATGAAAGAAACCTATATGGGAAGACAATCGAAACGGAAGGAAGTGTTGAGAGAAACCTATATGGGAAGATAATCGAAACGGAAGGAAGTGTTGAGAGAAACCTATATGGGAAGACAATCAAAACGGAAGGAAGTGATGAAAGAAACCTATATGGGAAGACAATCAAAACGGAAGGAAGTGTAGACATAAATAACAGTACGTATGTCTTGTTACATCATTCGAGTTCCATTCTTTCAACAGCACATTTTATTAAAGAAGCCATATTATTCTACAGAGAATGAAACATGTTATAAAATATTCTTCAACAATCTGTCTATCTATTCTTTGTCTATCTATATTTTACCCCTCTAGGTACTTGTTTCATACTGGTGGCTCAGAAGCGACACGAAGGCTACGAAACCCGTTTCTTTGTAACGTACTTGTTGCGGTGTTTATTTTATGTGTTGTAAAAATTTAGGAAACGTTTTGTTTAACTTTACACTGAGTATAAACAGTACCCAAACTTTAGGCCTGAAACGTTGAATGTTTCATTCTTATAATATCGACTGCTGAATAGGGGTGTAATATCGTAATAAACGACAGTGGTGGTGTTTCTATGTATATTTACTAATTTTGTTTCGTTTTGTTTTTCATAACCAGTATTTTTGTTGTTTTTTTTGCCGAATGTGCAGTATTAACCTTGAGTATGTTATAACGAAAGCCTTAATGATCTGACTGAGGGGGCGTTAGTGTGACACTGTCTCCGTACGTAACGTCCTGCTTCATTTAACCTTGGCTCACGTGCTTGTTTTGTTTCTTTCATCCCTTCGCTTTCGCTAACCGCAGAATTATTTTACACGATCACTTAAACTGAAGATATTAATATCTTAAACTTATGCACTTTGATCGGCGAAATAGTTCTCTAAAGCAGAAAGAAAAATTAAGTGACCAGCCGTCACAAGCATTTCCGATTAGTCACTGTTATATGTGATATTAGATTACAATAATGATTAAGTGTTGATGTATCACAGCAGAAGAGACGTTTCACTTAACTAGTGCCAAATATTTCCAAGTTTAGTGACAAAAAAAACAACAACATGCAAATTAAAGTTATACGGACAATATGCTAATTGATACGGGTTTCCACGACATTTCGGGTCGTTGGAGCGTAGTATTTATGTGCGGCGCGCATTTTTGGGGACCACGGATCGCGAACATGAAATCCTCGGATGCACAGTCTGGGTGTGCTAATCACTAAGCCACGCCAGGTTTATTCCGTATTTATGCTTTCTGTAACTTAGTGACATATATCTGTCGAGCTGCTATCATATTTAATCATATGTGGCTACATATTCTTATTTATTGACACATACATATATATATACATATGCGTATTTGCGGTTGGTTAATTACTTTAGCTAAGTATAAAAACATCGTAAGAGCATCAACTAAACGTTACAGTTAATGATGTAGAAATATTATCTGTCCATTAAACCTATGTTTATATGAAGTAGTGTCGGTACTTTTTAACTGGTATAACTACAACACAAAGTCTGAGTAATACTTGGGATTTGGAAGTTCTTCTAAACACGTGTTTGAAATCAACGTGTTTTTGAAGAACTGCTTGACACAAACGTCTCTTTCACTAAACCACATCTGCACATTTTGGGCTCTGGAAAAACAGGATCAAGGGTGTTCGTTGGTTTCATGTCCAACAAGTGAAGAAAGATGATACAGTTTACCAGTTTGGGGGGAATATTATTTAACATTTCAACAAACATAGAACCACGGACCATACGGCTGTATTTTCTCCCCTGTATACTTCATTGCAGGTACGAAATGGATACTTTCTATTAAGTACGACCAATCGGTTTTTTACAAATCTGACCGTTAAAAAATGATCTCAGAAAACAAAATCACTACATCCAAGTACGCCTGATATCAACACATTTACACTTATTTAAAATGGACAATAGGTGGTGTTTTCTCGAGATATAAAATCACGATTTCCTTCGCTCATAATCAGCAACCTGAAAACGAATTTGAAACACGTTAGGGAATAGTTTTTAAGCACAACCAAACTGTTATTTTTACCTGTTTCATTCAGGCTATTAATTGACGCATACACAGACAGATAAGCACAGGGCCGCAGGCAAGTCGACGCCTTTTAAATATTTGACAAAAAGTTCACCAACGTTGCGATAAAACTTTTTTAAAAACCCCTACTTTTGAGGAAAGGAAAACACACACCCCCAAAGTGACAAATTTATTCGGTTAGTTACACAATAGGTATTCCACGCGTATAGGAAGTACTGATTGTCTGTGAGACGGAAAACCCAGACAAAACCGTGGGTTGTGTGGGAACTGGACTTTTACATGGAACAGGTAATAGTGGGAGGTTTATTTTAATTCTAGTTTGTTTGTTTTTTTTGGGGGGGGGTTCCAACTATTTATGTCGCAGTGGCTATATATATATATCATAGAAATTGGTTACGTATTACATCATCAAACTTAAAAATATAGTATGCGTAAACAAAAGCTTAGAAAAAAAAAAAACCCTTGTAATGAAAACGGATCTTTCTTTTGGCATCGACATTTCAAACAAAATATATTTGATAATGCTTGTTTGTTTCGCCATCTGTTAGCCATCCGTAATGTTGACTGATAGAGGGACGGAAACTAGTCAACAGTACCCACCGCCAACTCTTGAACTATTCTAATCGAACAGGGCAACATCTAGTTACTTCGACTATATAATGGCCTTGTTGACTGATATATTAGAGGGATGGAAACTAGTCAACAGTACTCTTGAACTATTCTAATCGAACAGGGCAACATCTAGTTACTTCGACTATATAATGGCCTTGTTGACTGATATATTAGAGGGACGGAAACTAGTCAACAGTACTCTTGAACTCTTCTAATCGAACAGGGCAACATCTAGTTACTTCGACTATATAATGGCCTGGTTAAGTTGAAAAAGATGTATTTAGTTAGTTCGACTAGAACCGGAAATAACGTATACAATAAGGACATTTTTATTGGAATGACTGAAGCCAGATATAAATATATAATTAATATGTGTGTGTGTGTGTGTGTGTGTGT
>NW_013674999.1:5418-8980 GCF_000517525.1 Limulus polyphemus | reverse complement strand
TTTAATTCTACTTTGTGACGTACCATCTGTACGTATTCTACTGTACCTTTAATTCTACTTTGTGACGTACCATCTGTACGTATTCTACCGTACCTTTAATTCTACTTTGTGACGTACCATCTGTACGTATTCTACTGTACCTTTAATTCTACTTTGTGACGTACCATCTGTACGTATTCTACCGTACCTTTAATTCTACTTTGTGACGTACGGAAAAGTCACAGCTGACCGATAGAGAAGGTTGACTATTTTAAGGAGGAATGGTCTTACGGAAAGGTCACAGCTGACCGATAGAGAACGTTGACTATTTTAAGGAGGAATGGTCTTACGGAAAGGTCACAACTGACCGATAGAGAAGGTTGACTATTTTAAGGCTTTATTAACCTGAGATTTATAAGGTCACCATACAATATAACATTAAGGGATGGTTAAAGTAGTTCGTAAAGACTAAAAATGTATTTCATCAAAGCTTTTATTTCAATACATTGAATTACAAGATAGAATTCAATTAACATGTTAAAACGTGAAAGTTAACCGCATGTTATGTACAAGAATACACAATGGCGGCGTGTGAGGGTATTTGATGACTCTGGCAATTCATGTAAGTGTCATGCGTGTGTGTGTGGTGGGGGTCATTATATAGTTCAATTTTAAGTATAACAAAAAACCTCTGTTTTTAACACGGCTTGTTTTTATCTCAGTTTTGTTGTAAACTCGTTGTTATCTGACTGTGTACGAGTTGAGTGGCAAAGTACGAAGCTATGATAAGCATGAATATCCTAAAAATGTTGTTACGAAACCACATTTTTTGACATTTTTCCCACGCCTCTCTACTTCATATTGTATGTGGTTTTATGTGCCACATTCTAAACTTCAACAATTACAAATAAATAAATTAAAATAATGTCTAGGAAAGTGATAAAAGTATTTTCAACACTTGGAAAAACATAACCAAGAATGGGAAAAAAGTTATTTGGTGTGACGTCAGTACATAGCTTCAAGTAGCGCATGCGTGTGAGCACGTATTTATTGAGGATTCGGGTGTAAAGTGTTCACAGCAATCAGTAATTATTTTACAAACATATTTCGTTGTCTGACGTTACGTAAGTTTAATGTTTTTTAAATCGTTCGCGTAAAGGTTGATTTATCTACTTCTGATGTCTTTTATTTTACGCTTTTTTTATGGCGTAATCTGATCACAAATGTGGTTGATAATAATAATAATAAGCCTTATTTAGCACGTGCCACTGAGACCAAGCGTGGATAACCGCTTTATTTAGATAACCCGCAGGAAAAACCACGCTCACAAACGCGTTATTCTACAGGTACGCGGGAAAACCGAGTTATACCTAATCCTAGCGACCGATACGATTTGATCGTTGTCTCATTACGATTGAATGTGCAATATATCGACAATACGTAATAATACATATCACGGAACACACGTAACTGAATGAAATAACCTAAGTATGAGTCAGGAATAGATTTAGCGTCCAATGGCCTTGTCTGAAAGCTACTTCCGGTTATTCTCTCAACGAGCACGGTATCGGGAGAAACGTCATTTCCTACTACGCTAGCCAATCTTTCAACAGTGTTTCTAACTCTTCGCTTTTTTTTTTTCTTCTCTCTCTCTTTCTTTCCTCAATGGACAAGGATCTAAAGATGTAATAAAGTCACATGGGCCTTCTGGGTGACTTTCGATCACAGACTGTTATCAGTGAAGGAAGGGGAAAGAACAGGTCATAATTTTCCCATAAATGTCTGTTTTTGATCAATTTAAATTATTACTATTATGTTCAACTTGGTAGTAGAATAATACTTTTTGTTCTAGGCCATTGAAACTATTACCGAAAGTTGATCCAAGTTCACACTCTTTTTTGTGTGTGACCGGAAGTGGCCTCAAGTTCACACTCTACTGTTACCGAAAGTGGATCCAAGTTCACACTCTACTGTTACCGGAAGTTGATCCAAGTTCACATTATTTTCTTCTTTTTTTTCTGACTGGGAGTTGCACCAACTTCACACTTTACTGTTACCGGAAGTGGCTCCAAGTTCACTCTTTGTGGGACCACAGTTGCTCCAAGTTCACACTCTACTGTTACCGAAAATTTGCTCCAAGTTCACACTCTTTGTGACCGGAAGCTACGTTTTCATATTCACGCTTCTGTTACCGAAATTTTGCTCCAAGTTCACACTCTTTTGTGACCGGAATTTGATCCAAGTTCACACTCTTCTGTGAAACCTAATCAAGTTTTCTATAATGGATGCAATAAATTGATTTTTAAAGGCGTCTCAGTTAGCGGAAATTAATCCAGCAGAACTGGTCTGGTTCGAATACCCAGCCCACCAAACATGCTCGCCCTTTCAGCCGTGTGTGGGTGTTATAATGTGACGGTCAATCCCACTATTCGTTGGTAAAAGAGTAGTCCAAGAAATGGTGATGACTAGCTGCCTTCCCTCTAGTCTTACACTGCTAAATTAGGGACAGATAGCTTTGCGCGAAAAACCGAAACAAACAAACAAACAAACAATACTTATAATCTACTTTAATTATATTGTACCAAGAAAATGGTGTACAAAGATTAAGTAAAGACATTGTACTACGGTTTTGTTGTTGTTTTAATCAATAGAAAATTTTAAACAAATTCTCCAAAAAGGTCAGCGATAAATGGACAACCCTAAAATCCGGGGTTCGATTATCGTTGTTGGCAGAGTTGTTGTGCGACTTTGTGGTGCAACTAAATGAGCAGTATCGAAAGGTCGAATGTCAATATTTTGGATTCGTCGTAACTGTAGACAGTTTGGGGGTAATTATGATTTGTTGACTGTTGACAAACAAAGGATCACACTGGCTACCACTTTCTGTCTTCAGCAACGGTATAACGTACTGTAAAGCTGCTCCGTTTCGTTATTATATTCGTTGGGAAAATGTGTACATGTATGGTGAGTGGCATATTTTACCTCCTTCAATGAAATCAGCATTCCTCCACCTGCCAAGGTCGTCATAACTAATGAATAGAAAGGGACAAATAGTAGGGTGTGCCCCCCTTCCCCCGCAGAGATCTAACCCTCATTTGACATAAGACTTTTAAAACTTAAATCACAACTGTTTTAGGCCTAATTATTACTATTAAACAACAAAAAATGTACTATTTTGTTTTAAGGGTCTTATAAGATGTAAGACCTTCAACCCCCCCCCCCCCAATGACACAGCGGAATGTCTGCAGACTTACAACGCTAGAAACCGGGTCTCGATACCCGTGGTGGGCAGAGCACAGATAGCCCATTGTGTAGCTTTGTGCATAAATTCAAACAAACAAACCTTCAAGAAAATACATTAAAAACAAAAATAATGGTAATACCTTTATAAAAAAAAACAACATAGACTAATAATCACGCGAGCTCTACAAAACTACACTAAACGTATATAATTATGGTTTATTTGATTTAGTTGCGCAGCGCTAAGACGACACTTGGGTCTTTTAGGCTAAAAGACGGGTTTAGATCCGTGATGTACACAGTGCAGGGTAGCCTATTGTGTATATTTGCGCTTAAAACACAA